>NC_082382.1:9253890-9321421 GCF_031168955.1 Gadus macrocephalus | reverse complement strand
AGAAGGAGCCTCTGTTCTGGTCTATAATGCATCATTGTGCGTTGGCCTTCGTGTTTTGTGAAGCCATGGCCTGCCAATACACACAGCCTCCACTATTTGGCTAAATAAGCTACAGAGTAGCAGGGCACTAAACATGCACTGCTATTTTCTGGATTGGCTGATCAGTCTTTTATAATTGTCATCTGTGGCCTCTGCTTTAGTGCTTTGGATTTTTCAGTTAAGTTAAACTCATTGGACTTGTTTTTTTTAAAGGGAGTTGCTACAACAATTATGAGATAATGTGTATAATGTCATTCATTGGCTGGTGGTCACCACATCTCATAGCGTTTTAATGGCCCGGTTCCCGTACGTAAGGGTTTATCGCCACCTTTTGTATATCACCTGAACTGCAACGACACCAACGGGACAAACAACGTGTTCCTTTTGTTGGAAATGCCTCCCAGGACCAAAGTCTTTGATTCCTATGTTCATGTGTTTGGTTATGTGCCTCTTTTCAGAAGCAAAACAAGAATTTTGTGCTGGAGTGTCTTGCCAAGTACATTGTGAGGAAGATGCCCTACGCCATCCTACCCAAGCACCTCCCTACTGAACACAAAAAGGTGCCTCGACTCACACTGATTGATTTGAATGTCCTCATCAGCCTCAGTTCATGAATATGATCATATGAGGTAATGGAATATACTGTGCCCTTCACTGTTTTTCAAGCGTTGCCCTTGTTTGTGTCTGTGTAGGTGGTGACCTCTGTGATGTGGAACAAGCCAGACGGTAAATATTTGGTTCCTCTGTGGATCATCATCCTGGCCATCCTGGCCGGCTTGCTACTTCTAGCTCTGCTCATCTACGTCATGTACAAGGTGAGTGCTGCTGCTGACGGGGGGACCGTAGTTCTTACATACCTGAGACCCCCTCAGCCAACCGTGTCCATCTGAACATAACGAGGAACATAATGATTTATTCTTTTTTAGGTTTGTTATATTTATCCCAAGGCCCGTTGCATTATTCTGGGTAGATGTCGTGTGTGTGTGTGTGCGCTGATTCAAACTGTCTTTCCTCGCGCCTGCAGCTGGGATTCTTCAAGAGGTCTCTCCCGTACGGCACGGCCATGGAGAAGGCCCAACTCAAGCCCCAGGCTGCGTCCGAGGCCTAGGAGGGCCCGGAGCCCACCGCAGACAAGCAGGATCGAGCCATATGATTGCAATGGAGGAACAGAAGGAGAGACGCTCAGACTTTGCAGTGTGAAGAGAGTTAGGAGGAGAAACGACCACTGGAACTCCACTGTGCTGCACTAGAAGATGAGACGACACAAACCAAAATGATCTCCAAACCAAATGAATGTCTTTGCTTTTTTTTTTTTACACTTTCTTTTCTGCAGTGTTTTGAACTGACAGATCAAGACTATTTCTCCTGCTCGGTAGAAACTGGCTTCAGGCTCAAGGTTGGACTGAACCACCAGATATTTTGTCCTACACTATGGAATGAAAGGTTCCTGAGGATTTTAGTTTTTTTACACGCCTCCACATAATACATTTTGTTTGAACACTTTATTATTGGTGCTAAAAAGACTGCATGTACTTCTGAAGGACCGCAGCCCCCCATGCTGACTCATCCCAAACTCCCTGTCCACCTTTCTGAAAATCCTTGTAGTTTTTTAAATAGGAATCCATGGTATTCATCTGGAAAGGTACACGCTGAACCAAAGACAGTAAGTGTAGAATAGAACGTTATTACTCAACATAATATAACACCACAATTGACCAAAGCGTTGATGAACCTCATTTCAACCTGCCTGAGGATGGTGGATACTTCAGTGTAGTTACATTTTTTATTTTTGTTTGTTTCGTTTTTTCATTTTTTTTGCACTCAACGGAGGAATCTACTGATAAAAACACCAAAGACTGTGTGAAGACCTTCCTCGGAGGTCAGCCTTGGTCTCCTACTGGTGGTTGTTCGTTGCCGCGGTCCCGAGTATGAACACGCTCCAGCCTCATCCACTCCTCGGGTGTGAACCCGCTGCAGCCTCGTCCACATCCTGTTCTCTCACCTGGGAAGGGGACTGGAACCCACGACCCGCCCGGGGAGCCAGGCCCCCGCCTTCTGTCCACAGCGGGCGGGCTGCTGTCGCCTTTCCCTCAGAAACGGGGCTGCTGTATTATCATGAGGTCATGAAAAAGGCATAAAGATCAGGAGGAAGAACCTCTTGTAAAGCAACCGTTACATAATGATGTCTTGAAGAGCAGAAGCGACAATCATCCTGTTGGGAGCCGAAGGCAGGTGGAGGAAATGTGTTCTGGGGGTGCAGGCGGTGGTGGGGTCCTCCCCGCTCCATGCTGCAGAGGGATCAGCTCACCGCAGGCGATTCTGTAGGCTTTAACGGTCTCTTTAATTAAAGGGCTTGCGTGTGTATGAGGATGTGTGCTAGCAAAGAGGGTAGTGAGGTCACACCGCACTGCCACAGAGGGCTGCGCTTCCACCCAGGGAACGAACATTGAACAGGTTGTGTGTGGAGTATTTGCATAGGGTTTCACAGGTGCCTTAAATGTAGATAGTTAATGACCTTTGTGAGGATGTGTGCTCGTACGAAATGCGTAATGTATGCGGGCACATAAGTATGGTGTGTGAGTGGTGTATTTATGAATGTCTGTTTTCTGTATGAATCGGTTAAAAACTGTTTTCCCTTTGCTCTGATGTCGTAATTATGTCGTTATTTTTTTCTGACCATGGTGTAATCGTTGGAATACAATATGGAACTGCAAAGACTTTCCATCTTCATGGGGATTTAATCCCATCACAATCGATGGCTGCCATCAAAATGAGGGGCGTATTCTGTTGACACCCAATGACATCGGAAAAAGGGCACTGGGAAAACAACATGTTGTTTGGAAGTGCAATATTTGTAATCTACTATTATGATCGGTTTCATGCGTTCTTATTGTTTTCAGCGTATTTCTGTGTTTGCTTCGCTATCTGATCTAAGAGTCCTTGAAGCTTTGTTTCCCTCACAGGCCATCATATTCTCACTAATGGCAGCAGTGAAGAGGTAGTTTTTCCATGGTTTTCTACTGTGGTTTTTTTTTTTCCTCAGTGCATACATCTTGGACCACTTTTGCTATCAGATTTTTGTACCACAAACCTGCCGTGTGTGTGAAGCACATTCTCTTGAGCCCCTCCCCAGAAACACGCCGCGTTCGCTGCTCAAGATAATTTTGTGGTGTCACATTTGAATGTGGCATGCAGTTGTATCACCTGTTTAAACACCACCTTTTACTAACCATATGTGTCACATAGCTGTTCTGTCTTTAGCGCAGCCTTATGTCAAGTAAAAAACAACACATGTGTTTCACAGTTTCAGAAGACTGTCTTTTAGATTAATTTGGTAATTGATTCAATCTGTAACATAATTTTCCGACCTGTTATTTATGATGATGCGATCTTTCATCCACGGTTCTAGTCGGAGGAGGGTCAGGACTTTTCTAAACAACCCCATTTCTTGGACTCTAAAATAAGTTGTATATATTTCTGACAAGAAGATTATTTTTAAATTCAAATGATAAATTGTTTGTTGTGAATTCTTCTCACCCCATATTGGGGAGAATTTTTGTTTTTAGGGATTTTGTTTTTGTTCAAAGTTTGTATTTTAAATAAAGTATTTCCCTTTTTACACACTGCGATTTGTGTTCATTAAACTCCAAAAATAATTTATGAAATACAAAAACTGTACATAAAACAAGTGTTACATGACATGATTCTGTGCTGATTCAGTGCTTTTTCTCCTTCATGTGAAAATATACTTCATCAGCCAATCACCTCTGACCCATATATACATTGGCTCTAAAATCAACATTGTAACCTTATCCAAAAGCAGGTATTCAGTGAGTGCTACACAAATGTCCTTGTAGGCACCAGATGTTCTATAGGCAGCGCACACATGTATCTGTAGTTCACTGGCAAGGCACTAGAGGTCACTGGTGTGACACAAGTAGTGCTCTTCATTCTCTGAGGAAAACCAACGTTCGGTTTCCCTCACTTGCATAAGTGTAATCCAGAATGAAAAGCATCAGTTCATCGGGGGACGGCCTTCAGTCTGAGATGCGGTGCGTGGCGTTAGGTGCTCTGTGTGCATTTATAAGTTCTTTGTGCGCTTGTCTGGGCCCTAGCGCTCCAAAGTCCTGGAGAGCTCTGTGAGTCTGCGTTGGTCCGGGCCCTAGCACTCCAAAGTCCTGGAGAGCTCTGTGAGCCTGCGTTGGTCCGGGCCCTAGCACTCCAAAGTCCTGGAGAGCTCTGTGAGCCTGCGTTGGTCCGGGCCCTAGCACTCCAAAGTCCTGGAGAGCTCTGTGAGCCTGCACTGGTTGTCGATCACGCTCAGATTCTGGACGTACAGCCGGATGTTGCTGGGACTCCGGCAAGGCAGAGAGTCAGAATCTAAAACCAAAGAAGAAGAAAAAATAACATTTCATACCCATTTTGGTATGAGCATTAAATTAAATAACATCGTTCTAGCTGACCTCTGAACAAGGAGTTTCTCCTTAGCGCTAATAAGCTCCACACTGTTTGTAAATGTCCACCCTATAGGAGACGTGGGACCATTATGAGTGGTATCTTACACGTCGAGATGCGGACGGAAGGGGCCTCCAGCAGCATGCGGTCGGCCAGCCCCCTGGTTGGGGATGAATGCACTGCAGGAGAGAGAGAGAGAGAGAGAGAGAGAGAGAAGTACAGAGTAGATCATGTTTATCAGTCTACTCATTGTTAACCTCACATGATAAGTGTGAGGGCCGCATGGCGTCCACAAGCTGAGCAGCTTACCGTACGGCTGACTCCTGCATCCCTGCACTATCTTCAGTGTCTTCGCGATCAACCGCTGCAGAAAATAGAAATGCATTTTATGCCCGATGCAAATGAGACGAGAGCTTTTACACTGAAGTTAATTCATTTGGTGCAACTGCGGCATTTGTGGTGAGCAGAAAGTTTGGTTTGACTCACCATCTTCTCAAAGTTGACTAATTTGTCCTTGTAGCTCTTGTTTCCCTCGTGGATGAATGTCATGTCTGGTCACAGACGGAACAAATGCACCTTTAACCTCTAACTTCAATGGTTTATCTTTACTCGTCACACAACAGGCTTTGAAACGTATTGTAGCATGTTGACCTATTGTTGGATGTCTCATGCACTTTTGAATGTGCGCGTCCAATGTGTGTGTTTGACATTATCATGATGTCTATAAATAATCGTATCAATCAGTTATTCTTTCAGATGACAAGACATTTCTCTAAAGGACACATATCGATCAATCCTCGACCTAGCGATAACCCTTTCAGTGAAGGTGTACTTTAATGGTATTGGACCGTTTCAGCTACGGCCTGCGTAAACAATCAAAGAGGTCGATGTGGAGCACAGCTATTCATTTGCTACCGCTCATGGATGAAGCGTTCAGGAGGTGAGCTGGCAGCTCTGTGTGTAGTATCGATCACCTAGGCACCCGTTACCTTTGAGCAGCAGGGGCATGAAGGGGATGTAAGGAGGGCTGAGTTTAGCCACCGCTAGTCTGTAGGCTCTGTGGTTCCGCGAAGGATCCTGCATGAAGCACGAAGATATTTAGCAATTATTCGCCGAAGATAGTACAGACTACAGTGTGTATACTGCACGGGAACACTCCACAGATAAACATTGGGATTGATTTGTTTTATTAGCGTGACGAGACGACCGTCATGCGATGAAAACATTATCTCTGAGTTTGAGATCTCAATCATGGGATATTGCCAAATATCCCCAGATAGCGAACCAATCAAATTGCGCCATCTTACGAGGTTCACGTGTAGCATATGCTAAATAGTTATAGCATACATATCATTATGATCTTCTATTGCATTAGGTTGTGTGAGACTTACCATCAACCTTTCATAAGCACAGTAGATCCTTTTGGTTTTGCTTGGTATTCTCTGCAAACACACACAGACACAAAGAAGTGTCATTGTGAAAGTAGCCAGATTGCAGCAGAATACTTGACTGCGTATGAATTGCTGTTTTGTTAACTGTAAACCTAACCCACTCACCAAACCCTTGTTCACCCTTTACCTAACCCACTCACCCGACCCTCGCTGATGACGGTTTTCACCGTCCCCTCCACACACACACACACACACACACACACACACACACACACACACACACACACACACACACACACACACACACACACACACACACACACACACACACACACACACACACACACACACACACACAGCTAGTGGTCTGGGTGTCTTGCTCAAGGAGGCCTTTAATTCGTTTTATGGTCACTTGGCAGGTGACCTGCAGCCTCCCCCCCCACCATAACACACACACCTGCCCCCCCAGGACCCCCCGTCCACTAACCTCCCAGGCCTTGTACAGTCGCTGCACTGCGCTGTTGCTCAGTCCAAACATCACGGCGAAGAAGGAGTTGAGATTCCTCTGCTCCTTCAGCCTGTGGAGCAAAGCACCAGGCTCAGGAAGGACAACACTCCAAGCCCCCTCAGAGAGTGTTGACATGAACACCACCAGGGCACTCGGGCTGAATGATCACATTACTGCCGAGGGAGGTGTTTACATACTGATAACCGCATTTCAGATTCTGAATTCAAATCAAGCTCAGCTAATCAACTGATTAAAGGTACTGTAGGTAGGATTTAAGAGCCATTATTTGAATGTAACCCTACAGCTGTTAGTGAGTGAAATGCTCTAGTCGACTGGTCCTTCCTCTGTATGAGCCAATTTATATAAAATATATAAATATATATTTTTTTTGGATTGACAATTCTTGTTCTATTTTGCTCTCTCTCTGTAATCTCACCTACAGCAGCCTTAAGAGACGGCTTATCAAGGGTTAGGGTTAGTGCCCCCCGCAGGCCGGCCCTGAACTCACGGGTCAGCCTTTATTCTAAACCAAACCAAAGCGACGCCTTACACAGAGGCGATCTTGACAAACTTCTTGAGCAGCGCGGCTCTCTTCATCAGGTCCTGGCAGAGGCACACCTCGGTCACCACCCAGTACTGCACCTCGTTGAAGCGCCGCACGAAGCGCTGCAGGTTGGCTGTCGTGGCGCCGGGGAACTTGCTGCGGCCGAAGACGTAGTAGATGAGCTCCACCTGAAGACGTGTGTAGACGTGTGTGAGGCACGCGGGAAGACAGCCAGGAGAGATTTCTATCTGGTTAGATACTGGAACTGAGGTATCGGCTGCCTTTGAGAATGTCAATCACAAGCAAACGCCTGTTTCCTTGTCGGCACTAAGCAAGCACTTGCTTCCTCCTCCTCATCATCGACGTGACGTCACTCCTGACTATTTGGATCCGTCTGCGCTGAGCGGGGTTTTTTGGATTTAGCATTTAGCGACTTCCAGCACGTATTAGCCCATGCTACGTGAAGGCGATCAAGGTCGCCATGGCGAAGCATGATGACACACAGGGCTGGCTAGGGAACAGGAATGCGTTGTTTGGACGAGCGTACCTCATGCATGGCAGTGAAGAGCTCCCAGTCGTAGTGGGTCAGCTGGCTGGCCACGTCTTTGGAGCACATCTGCTCCAGTGCGTCTGCCGTCCCCTGCTCGGGCCCCTGCTGCTCCTTCAAGGGCCTCTGGGAGCCCCAGAGTGGAGAGAGAGAGAGAGAGAGAGAGAGAGAGAGAGAGAGAGAGAGAGAGAGAGAGAGAGAGATTGAAGGACAGTGTTTCATTACGGAGGATGAGAGTGAGGGTAGTGTGTGAGAGGGGGGTTAGAGAGAGAAAAGGAGAAACCGAGAGAGGAAGAAAAAGAGAGAGAAGGGGATAGAGAGTGAGAGCTAGAGATGGGCTTGGAAAGACTCAAGGACCTACAAGCCTTTCGACCACTATTTAGCATGCAGCGATCGTTCTTCCCTCAGGTCCGCACCATAGAGTGCATTGACCTGGTGAAATGCTATTTGTGTTGGGACGACCTCACCCCTTCCTGTTTTTCTGTTGCAGGCACGGTTGAGTGGGGTCGCTAAAGTACATGTGCATGAGTGCTGTCCTTCTCTCTGGGGGCACTGAGGTGGAGTCATGCTGGGCAACATGGTTGTTCTTGCTTTATGCACCCACAACACACCCCTCACTTAAACACCATCCACTCATAGACCCACGACACCACTGATGAACCGACCTCACGCACTACGAGGTTATTGAGTGTCAAATAAATACTTTTAGTTTCGGTACTCGCCAGACTGTGACAGCAACAGTGACAGGTGGGGGGGTGTGTGTGTGTGGTCCACTGGGAGGCAGCCATGCGCTAGATGCCATCTCTAGCCCGCGGCGGAATGTAAACAAAAAAAACTCACCAGCCGTTCCACCTGGCTGGAGGTGCACATGAAGAGCCTCTCGTTGAGCCCCAGGCCGGTGGACACAGCGCTGGAGTCCAGCTTCAGCTGGGCCCTGTCTGCAGCGGAGGGGAACCCAGAGAATAGGCTTATACTTCAGTTCATATACAGTTCGTCAGACCTCACAATAGCTCTTGTGATTTGCTTTGGATGAAACCTTGCACTAAGGTTTGTTATGCTAGGTTGGTTTAAAGGCACCCAGTGCAACTTTCGAGGCTTAAAAATAAACATTCAATTTCTAGTCTTTTTTACACGTAGTAAGTTTCAATAACTCCATACCATTACATACCGACATTTAAGCAGCAAAGATGAGATGTCGTTGTGTGGTGAGAACTGATACAAAATCGATAACAACAACAATGCCGCCATTTTCTTTATTTTTTGTAACCTACAATAAATAAAGCAGGCTTCCAGTCAATGGAAAAATGGCTTCTCCCCACCGGCGATTGTTGTTGTTTACGATTTTCTATCAGTTCTCACCACACAACGACGTCTCATCTTTGCTCCTTGAATGTCGATATGTAATGGTATGGAGTTATTGAAACTTACTACGTGTAAAAAATACTAGAAATTGAATGTTTATTTTTCATTGAATGTTTACATAAAGTTGCACTGGGTGCCTTTAAGAGACATTTTTGCTTATCAAGAAAACATAGTGTGAATAGTTGAAAATACTGCACCCTAGTAGTTTGCAGGAAATGCCAAAGGGTATCGGGTCAACATTATTACATTACTGGCAGGTGCCAGTAATTCAACCAAATGTTGGTATCATAGAGGTTTATAGCATATTATTTCTGGATTGGATACACACATTTGGTTGAGGTTCTTATACTTTATTGTAAAGGCCTTTGTTTGTACATGTATGTTACTTATGAAAATGAGTGTGTAAGTATTACTAATCGACAAACTAAATCCTACCTAATGTCAGTAACATAGCATGTATGTTGGGGTTCCTCTGTGTCTTACTGAAGCAGTAATAGCTAGGTTATGTTAAGGCTTGATTATGTCACACTGTTCTATTTTGTTGTGCTGTTATTTTATGATATGTTAGTAATGTTATATCATGTTGCTTTGTGCTATGCTATGCAAAGCAATGTATTGCTAGGTTATGATATGAGCAGAATCTGAATACGTAAGTGTTCCATGCTGTGCCATGCTGTGCTAGGTGTTTCTATGCTGCGTCGTGGACCCCACCTCCCATGGAGTTCATTTTGACCAGGACGTAGTCCGCCCCGGGCTTCACCACTGCCGACAGCACCTCCTGTACGGATGTGTTCACTGGGAGCATCAGAGTGATGGGGATGTTGTCTGGCCTAGAAATCTCATACAACACTAGAGTAAAAAAGACAACAGAAACACGTGACATAATCAATAGAGGAAGGCATGATCATTTGCCGTAAATGGCTCCTTTTAAACAGTTCCATTTTAAATGATGTGAACTGTGATCGAAAGGTAGTTATGTTAGGTGAAATATGAGGATGGTATAGAAATATGACATTTGCAAAATGGAATTACATCATCTTACTGTTTTGCTTCCCTCTGATTATAATCACACACATTTGGTTTGAGATGCCCATATTTACGCTCCAACGTAACTGACCTTTATCCTGGCCTCTGATTGGCTGTAACCTCCCCACTGGTTCCTCGCAGTTGCAGAACCAATCAAATTGCTGGCTGTGCTGCTGCAGGGAGGAAACAATGGAGCACGTGGGTGACATTCAAATGACAGGTGCCAATAACATGACATTAAGATTAATCACCAACGACAACAACTGAAAGGTGTGTGCCGAAGCTGTTCTTCTGGTCGTACTAGTTGTGAGTCTACCCGTTAGTCATGATCGCATTCTTAGAAATAGAGTTCAATGAAAGAGTCAGCCAACTTACCCTGCTAAGGGAATGATTTCCATTCTCGGATCTGTGGAGATACCAACCCAGTAAAAAAATCTGGTAATCATCAGGTAATTAGAAGAAGAATGAAATAGATCCTATATAATCGATAAATAATAGATCATATCAACCTACAGTCGAGTCCTCCTCCTTTCTCTTAGCTGATCCTTCGGCATGGTGGACAGCCGGCTATCCGCTGCCACCTCCTTCTTCAGCCTCTGTTCGGGTCCAACAGAACCCCATGAGTAACACAACGTCAGCAGCCCACAGCGTCCGCCCCCCCCCCCCCCCCCCCCCCCTCTCCCCCATCACCCTCTCTTGGTCCTGCTCAGGCCACCGACCCATCGGGTGCGTCTGACCCGCTCCGTGAAGCCGGTGTGTGTTTCTATCCTAGCGCAGGTGGGGGGGGCCTTACCTCCAGGAAGTCCAGGGCGACGGGGTCCTCCTTGAGCAGCGGGCCGTAGAGCAGCACCCACTGGCCCAGCAGCTTCACCACCTTCTGCCTGGCGGCGAGCGAGTAGTCTGCCTTCTCCAGCTCCGAGCCCTTGGGCGGTTGGGCGTGGTAGGTGCGCCATGGGTTAAGGTCCCGGCAGCGAGCGTTGGTTCACATACAATACTCTGGGCTGTCCTCTACATAAACCCGCCGAGGCTGTGTTTGTGTAGGAGTGTTTTGAGTAAAAACATGTGCAATTACTTTTTTATGGATTTTGTTTGTTTTGTTGCATACTTGACCAATCTCCCGCCAGCTAATTGTCCTAGCCATTTCGTCTGGTGCACGCTAATTGGTCCACAATCACTTGATTGGGGACCATGTTAATTGGTCTGCAATCACACAACCTTGTTGGTGATGTCATTAAATAGGTCCTTTTCACAGAGGCGCCATAGCAGGAAAAACACAAAATTACAGGTTTGTTTGTTTTATATACCAGGGCACGGGTAGTAGACTTATTTTTACTAGTTTATTCTTCTTCCAGTGCCCTGGTACATAAAGGGAGCAAACGTATAATTAGTGATATGAGCGGAACCTGTTCCTGCAACGACTCTTCTGTGATAATCAACTCCGCAATCTAAATCAACCAACGCAGGTTCGCGTGCCAACGAGGTTTGCGCCACACAGAATGTGTTGAATGCAAGCTGTTGACATTGTCATGTCGATGGCATGTGCAGACGCCAGCGCCGCTGTTGTTACAGTCCCGCCCGCCACCTCACAGTAAACATCAGGGGATATTGGTGCTGCAGAGCTGGACACAGCTGGCTGGAGGCCATGAAGATTTTGTGGGTGAGTAAGAAGTCCCCCACGCAGGAATCTGTGGAGGAACACACAAAGCTCAGCACATATTTGATTGTACATGACAATGCAGTTTGACAAACTGCTGTGCAGCAGCATTCTAGGTATAGGGACTTTGGTCTGCATAATGCAGAGAGCGCCCTAGACTAGGAGATGAACCGGGACCCCCACCTATGGTGTCATTTCCGTTAGTGTCCAGCTTCACCTTCTCCAGCAGGTGTTCCAGAATCTTCTCTGGCGTTCCCGACATAACGGTGTACCTTTGGATTCAGGGGACGGGAAAAAAACGGAATTAGAAAAAGTGGATTTGATCGCTGAACTAGAGTAGATAAAAATGAGGGCAGAGAACAAGAGAGAAATCAGGAGGGAGAACCGAGAGAGAGTGTGAGTGGTATCATGGAGAAGTGTGCAAGAAGAGAGAACTGAGAGAGAGAGTGTGGGTGGAGTATCATGGAGGTCTCATGGAGGAGTGTGTCAGGGGACCAAACAATGCCAGCACATCACCAAAGAGGAGTCAACACTGCATTATTAAATCTCACTGAGGGGGGGGGGGGGGGGGGGGGGGGGGATAAAAGGAAAAACACACTCGAGGGTGTGATGAAAACTCTCTGCAAACAGAGGGTTTGAAGTCCGTTGCCGGCCACATGACGACAGACAAATATTAACATAAGAACACTGCGTTATTAAAATCACCAACAGCCTCAGCAAAGTGAAGTAGCTCCTTTTAGTGTGTCTGTGAGCGACTGTGAAAAGTGTTTTGGTTGGACAGCCCGTAAGTAAAGGGTGTTGCCACAGTTGTGGACCGTGCTTGGATCCACAGCTGGATGGGTGTGCCGGGCTGGGAGGCCTTTCTGCTCACTGCTTTACTGATTCAAAGATTTACTTTTAACCCTTTTATCCTATTCATGTAGAGTGAGTAGGACAGGAAGATATGGGAGATAGAGGGGTCTACGGGCGGGCTCTACCCGGTGGACCCCGCCTCTATGCCTACTTGCTGCTGCTTCCTGCCCCGCCCTGTTCAGTGGAGTCCGTGGTGCTCTTCTCCAGGACCAGCACGGTGTGGCCGTGCTCCTCCAAGCGCACCGTGTTCGCCTCCACGTCCTGAGACCCAATAAACACACAGCCCGGGTGAGCAGCCCCGCCGCGACCACGACCAGGGGATCTGTCCAGCCACCCACATGTGGCAGCTCGGAAATGCGAATGCACACGGACAATCGTTGCACACCTGCTGTCTGACAGACAGGGGAACACAAGCGCTTCTTGCTCATAGGCTACCACACATCATCAAACACACACATGTGATGATATGATACATACATGTGATGCTTTTACACATGCTAACTTGTACATGTGTGACTTGAAAGCATGCATACACTTATTAGAGCCATGCTACTTCTGGATGTGCTCTTTGCACACAGGTGCGAGTGCGTGTTGAGCCCTGGGGATGAGCTTGGATGAGGCGCTGGGCTACCTTGAGGATCCTGATGTAGTCCTGCTTGTCGACCCTCAGGAAGTGGCAGTTGTCCTCCCTCAGGATGATGGTGGCGGCCCGCGGCGCGTCGTTCAGCAGCGCCAGCTGGCCGAAGTCCTCCCCCTCGCGCAGCTTCGCCACCAGACCCTACGGACGGCTCGGTGGCGTCGGTCAGCGGGTCGGGAATAGACACGTGCACTCACGCAGCCCTTCAGAGGTCGAAGGGGCGAAGACGCACGAGCAGCTTACCTTCCCGTGTGTGATCACGTTCACGGAGCCCTTCCAGATGATGTACCAGGATGTGCCTTTGTCCCCCTGGCTAAACACTGCAACACAAATAAAGCTTTGAATTGGCGCCGTCATGCTGGTCATTTACACCTACGTCCACCTCTACCTCTTCATTAAAAACTAAAATAAATAAACTGAACATAAATCATAGGATTCTCCACTTTCATTGTGATGGAGGAAATGGAGGGGACGACAAAGATTCTGGATGGACCTTGGGTAAATATTAGTGATACAGTGATGAGAGCAGCATGTTTAACCAATGACATTGGTTGACAGAGTTCTCATGGTACGACGAGTGGCGTTCAGGACAAGGTTAAAAGACAAACTAAACATGTTGGTGTTGGTACTGTGTGTTTAACTGTAGACCATGTGTTCATGCATGGGATTTGTGTGTGTGTGTGTATGTTTGTTTATGAGTAAAGTGAATATATGTGTGTGTGTGTGTGTGTGTGGGTGTGTGCATGTATGTGTGTGTGTGTGTGTATGTGTTTGTGCCTGTGCATTCATGTATTCATTATGTGAGAATGAGAGACAACATTGTGTGTGTTTGTGCATGTGTGTAAAGGTGTATGTGTGTGTGTGTGTGTGTGTGTGTGTGTGTGTGTGTGTGTGCTCAAATGAAGGTTGTCTCCCAGTGCATTCCGGTGTCGGCGAGGCTGTCCCACTCACACACTGTTCCAGCCTTGCCGTGCGTCTCGAACACCAACACGGCCGCTAGCTCCTTGCGCACCTACAAGCACAACGTCGCGAGGTGACCACACTGAAGAAGGTCCTGCAGCACACTAGACAGGCAACCACCAGGCCATGACTTCAATCGTTACTATTGATCATTAGTACATGCTACACGTGAACCTCCTAAGATGGCGCGATTAGATTGATTCGCTATGGCAATATCCCATGATTGAGATCTCAAACTCGGGATATCGCGTGACGATCGTCTCGTCACACTAATAATAGCAAATAAACCGCTAATAAAAACAAATGAATCCCGGGAAAAAGGGTTATTTTGTTTATTTTCGGAGTGTTCACGTGTAGTATACAGTATATTAAAACAATTATTCAACAACACATATAAATGGGACAGATATGTGGACCAGGGTTATTCAAACTGCGTGTGTAAGCATAAATCGTGTGTGTGTGTGTGTGTGTACTGACTGAGGTGGAGAGGTGGGCTACAGCCTTGACGTGCAGCAGCTCCTCATAGATAACCTCAAGGTCCTCCGCACTCCTCTGGCTGGGGCTGGAGACACACACAAATACACACACACACACACACACACACACACACACACACACACACACACACACAGACACAGAGCCAGAGACAGAGACAGAGACAGAGACAGAGACAGACAGACACACACACACACACACACACACACACACACACACACACACACACACACACACACACACACACACACACACACACACACACACACACACACACGTTATCAGTCCGCATGGGACAGATCGACAGATACAGATGCTAAAGAAACATATAGGATATCCTGTGTTGAGACGTGAAATGAGCCAGAGATCGCTTCTAAGGCTTGCGTTGTTTCAAATTCTAAAATAATCGATGACATGCTCAGTGAACCTTCATAATCGGCAACTTGATATTCCCGGTAATGTAATTAGCGCAATCCCATAAAGTGTACACCAACACACATGCATTTTATTCATACGATTTGTTAGTAGGCCTACTGTTTTTTAATCTCTCACATAACATCCAGGACATAGTTTCACACCAGCTATCGTGTAGTGATGACACTGGAGAGAATACTGACTGTTTGCGTAAGATCATGGTGAGAAGAGCATCAGGGCCCATCTGGGACAGCAGCGAGAGGCCCTCCTGGAGCTCGTCCTCTGAGTCCCTCCCAGAGTCCCTCTCGGAGTCCCTCTCCAAGTCCCCCTCCGAGTCTTTCTCCAGGTCCTTCTCCGTGGACCTCAAGGGGTCCTGGCTGAACTCTGACTCCAGGAAGCGGTAGAACTGGGTGTCCTTGTCGTGGTAGTTCAGCTCTTGTTTCACTAGACATTGGCACAAATGGCAGAAGATATTCTGAAAGAGGCATCTAGGACCGTTGAGGGTGGAAAATGTACTGAGAACCGTCGAAACTCAAATATAAATACTAAAACTAAGATACTGAGAGAGGATCCCAAAAGTCAAGTGGCTATTTTTAAGTGTCCAAATCGGGCCGACCACATAGCCCCTAGCTTGATCGCAAACTAAATTATCATAATTCAAATCTATGATAAATGTGCCACCATTCTGGGTCATTTTCGTGCTTCACCAGAGCACAGTCATTTCGTCCTCTGGTGAAGTATTTCTGTCCTGATTGCAGTGGGGTTTGCAGTGGTGTATTTTACTCTCAAATTGATGCTGGATGAAAACGGCCTCATCACAAAACCACGAGTGGAGTCTGAATACTGTGGTGAGTGAGGAAACATTGTCAAACATGTCATGGCACTCAGATCATCGCTATTCAGGCTAATTGCACATTCATGTAAAATACTGGTGGGGGAAGGGGGGGGGGGGGGTTGAGACATTCCCTATTCTCAAAATCCATACAAACAAGCACAACATCAAAAGTAATAAAATAAAATATATATTGTGTAAGCCTTCACAAGTAGGAATTTTTCTGGCTCCTATTGAAAAAAATCACCATAATGTTCTGAATTTTAAAAGCTATTTCATTTTGTATATCAATATGTTAATACTATTGAATTCATAACATTGCAATGTTAAAGTAATCTGAATTTATTCATTTTGAATTCACCTCTTTGAAACTCAAATATGGCATTTCAACCTGAACCATTTCAACAACCTGATTTAGAAAAAATAATTCAACGTGCACTAATTCAGATGCAAAAAATCAAGTTGCAGATTTTTGAAATACTCATATTCAAGTGGTCAACATACGGACAAGATAATTCAAGCCATAGAAATTCAAACTGAAGTACCAGTGCATCACACGGACAGCCCTAAGCAATCAAGACCGAATTTTATCCAACAGACTGCTGTCATCATAGCTGTTCTGTTGTGCTATGAAGGTTTTTCCAATCCTGAAAACCCCTGTGTTTACTGAGGTCTGAGTTAGATTATACACAACTGACATAAACCGGACAACTTCACAGACTGTCCAAATACAGGCAATGGATTTAAAATAATAAAAAAAATGGTAGTGGTTGATTTCGATGCACCTGTTTTGACTGAGCGGGTTTGTAACCATTGTTAATCACAAAGCACTTCCCTTCCGTTTTCCCTCACCATGAACAAGAATGCCTTCGTCCACCAACACCTGCCACATGCCGACCGCCTGGCTCCTGGATTGGCCGCCCTCGTTGAGCTTCAACAGCCAATCGACGAGCTCCTTACCTGAGCAGCACTGTCTACAGACGTGAGATGAGGAAACAGGTAGAGTTTTATTATGAAGCTAGTATCGTAGCGAGAGATACCATTACATTTTCAAGAGGAAGAGGACACCAGTAGGAAAATACCTGTACGTCTTTAGGTGGTGCTTTCTGTCGCGGATCAGGGCGGGGTTGCGTTCTATCAAGCTGTTGTACACCACCCTCGCCGCCTTCAGGATGCGATCTGATACAAACTACATCAGGAGGAGGAGGAAATAGAAGCCCATCCATGAAGATCATCAGGAGCTTAACATTATGTATGAGTTTGACAGAGAGAGAGAGAGAGAGAGAGAGAGAGAGAGGGAGAGAGAGAGAGAGAGAGAGAGAGAGAGAGAGAGAGAGAGAGAGAGAGAGAGAAAGAGAGAGAGAGAGATAGAGACAGAGAGACAGAGAGACAGAGAGAGAGAGAGAGAGAGAGAGAGAGAGGGAGAGAGAGAGAGAGAGAGAGAGAGAGAGAGAGAGAGAGAGAGAGAGAGAGAGAGAGAGAGAGAGAGAGAGCAAAAGAGGGGGGAGAGAGGGAGAGGAAGGGGAGAGAGGGAGAGATAGTGAGATAAGGTGAGATGAAAAACAAGGAGATTCATATAGACAACAGCGAGAGCTGGCAACAAGAGCTATAATGAGAATATATGCAGATGGTAAGCTTCACACAAACAACCCGCTTCTACAGTTTGTCGGTGGAAAACAGAGGCTAGGAAAGTAAATTAGAGAGCAAAGTGTTCATCAGTGCTTCCGCATCGGAGTGATTGAAATTCAAGAGAGGGGGAAAGAGAGGGGGAGAGGGGGAGAATGAGAGAGAGAGAGGGAGAGAGAGGGGGAGAGACAGAGGGAGAGAGAAACAGAGAGAGCAAGCGTGCTCGTGGGAAGCTGGTGATGTGAAACATGTCCACGGTTGTGAGCCGAGAACTGTGTGGGTGCCCGACTGTAATTTGTGTAGGAGTGTAGGAGGCAGAATGGTGAGAATTAATCAAACAAAAGCCAGAAAAGTAATGGCTGTTTATACTCTCCCACACCTGAGCTCAGGGACTCCACAGTCCATCCACTGGCCGACACAGAAGGCACCGTTCTCCGTCAATGTCATTACAGTGGCCATGAAGGGACTTTAAACATATGTTCTGATCCATTTAGTTCTAAGCGTCTAATGGATATTTTTATTTATGAAATTGGACGTTTATGATTATTGCATTATCCGAGAAAACTGCAATGTAATCCTCCACGAACGCCTGTCAATCGGAAATCTTGCTCCGAAATCTCGCTGTTGCCGGAAATTTCCCTTGGTCGTTAACATCTCAATTCTCCTTGACCAATCTCTTAGATAACAGCCTAACAAAACAAGCACTTTCTTCAGCTCTCACTCCCGTTTCCAACGCTCTCTTCCTGCAGAACCCAACTCTCGTGAGACTTCTCCTCCAGCAAAACTTGATAAGACACAAAATCAAACTGACCACATCAAGTGAAAGGTAAACAAAAAAGTTGCATTTCTCTGTATGGATCCATTTCATAATGATAGAATATAATCTGAGCCGAACGGTGACAAAAACAACCGTACGCTATTGCCCCAAAAGGATTACATGGCAGGCCCGTCCTCTAGACCTAAAATGATCGAAAATAGTGTGGAAGATCCCCAAGTTCTCGGATAATGCTGAACAACATGCCAAAATATTACTGCTGCATCTAGATTGTACCATCCAGTGTAGGTTGTAAAACTGAATGAATAATGTGTGCCACAACAGAGACGTGTACGTCTCAGTGACAGCACCCTGCGGCTCAAGAGAAAACCCCAACATTTCTCTCCTCCTCCTCTGCCCCTGTTCTCCTTCCTCTGTCCTCGTGGTCTTGTGACTCCACGAGTGACTCAGACGGCCGTCTGTTTGTTCTCCCAGAGGCTCCGCTGTTTGTCCAAGGTGGGGCTATGGGCGGAGCCTGCGTAGAGAGCCCCGGACAGCTGACCACTTCCAGTGTTCCCGCCAACGGCTGGGACCGACCGCAGCCGGCACATCAGTCTGCCTCTCTCTGCTGTCATGTTTCCTAACCCCCCCCCCCCGCCCGCCTCTCTGGCCCCCGTTAACCAATGTGTACCGTGGAGAAATGACCGTAGGCCTCTGACCCCCTGTCTGCCGGATAAAGCTTGTTCTCACAGAGCCTCTCATGTACTGTAAGAGTCATCGTACACTGCATTAGCGCCCTCTGAATGCACCTGGAACAGGGGACTGGAATACACAAAGGCTGGCATCCACAGGGGATACCCACAAGAACTCAGAGTCGGAATCCACCGAAACCAAATACCTACACAATGAAACCAGGCAATGGCACCAACACACACACACACACACACACACACACACACACACACACACACACACGCACACCCATATCGTCTCACATACATGCACACACACGAGACATATACACGCACACACACACACACGCATACCCACACACACACACACACACATGCAAACGCACACACCCATATGCACATTGTCACACACACCAACACACACAGGCACATATACACACACTACATTATCACACACACACTCAGCGATACCTACACACGCACACAACAAAATGCCCAATGTAACACACATACATTCACACAAACACACACACACTGCGACACACACGCTGCGACACACAATGCGACACACACAATGCGACACACACACACAATACGACACACACAATGCGACACACACAATGTGACAAACATACACACACACACACCAACAGAAACATTGCCACATATATTGGACTGGCCAATTCCCAGAGCTGACATTGTGCCGCCCTAACGGGCTCCCTAGAGTCTACCCCGCCCCCCCTTCACCCCCACATATCCCTTTCCCAGGAGACGGAGCAGACAGCAGGTCACCAGCGGCGGCCCCTGCCTCCACCCTTAGGAGACCCCTAGTCACGTTCTCATGCTCGTCAACTTCAAGATCCAGAGGAATGGATTCTAGGAGGCCGTTCCCTTCATCACAGTGACAGCGTCTCTAGCTTGCGCAAGCAGCGGTTAACCTCACAGACCTGGAGGCAATCACACCAATAAAAACGTCCACAACACGACACTAGAATTACGTAAGCGGTTCCCTGGAGTACATTGGCCTTGAATTATCTACACCTGCCTGGTTCCGGCCCTTTAAGAGGCTGCATCGCATGCAGGTCACAGCCTTATGTTGCATAAATGAACCACGGGTCCAACTTGTCCCCACTCAGCCTCAAAGACCTTCACCAAAGGTGTGTGTCTTGTGGATATCCGTTATGCTCAAACTCGTGATCCATTCACTCACCTCAAGTGTTAAGCCTGGACTAAGCCAGGCCTTACCTTAAACTGTGTACTGTGTGTCTAACAAGCGGTACCACCATGCCAATGCGAAACCCATACCTGTGGTGACCCCTGTATTACTGCACTGGATGCAGTACCGAGCAGTCATTGAGTGGAACAGGGACTTCCAGGTGCAGTCTGTGTTTGACCTGATTTGAAGTGAGGGCGGCGTGGGGCGGCGCGGGGTCGCTGTGACTGAACGATGTGTCGACGTCGTACAAGGTGGGCTGAGAGTTCCAACGAGACGCATGTTTCCGCTGTGGCCGAAACTTTCTCTAACCCCCGTCGCTTCCTCCTCTACAAGCGACACGCCGGGTGGAAAACCCCCCCCCCCCCTCTGCCTACCTGTCATATCCCCTTCAGTGAGCGTCTGTCTGCCACTAAGCCACGTACTACAAGCTGGCTGGGTTTTTGCACGTTCTTCATTACTACAGTCACCACAGCACTACAGCATTCCCTCAAAGCCATCTAGGGTGGGCTTCTCAGAAGGTCATCCTATAGGGGTAACCACGAGGAGGGGCCGGCCGAGAGGAGAGCATAGAGTAAATACGTTAAAGGTCGACAAACACTAGCTGGGAACTGTATTTGGAAACTGTGTTTCATTGTCTTGACAATGAAATATAACACCCTTTCCATTCGCAATAGAGGTCCAACCCCACTCATTTACCGTGGCTAAACTAGCAACACTACGTCAGTGGTGCCCTTTCATGTGCAATGTTAACTTGATGGACGGAAAGTGAAAATCTCTTGTATACAATGTAATCCAGTCCATCAATCTAATTGTAGACCATTTCATAAGAATGCATGTTATAAGGCAGAGCGTCCAACAGAGCTCTACTCTCTGTCCTGCGGTCGTGTTTCCCCTGGTAGGACCATAGCCAGCATTCAGACAACCTCTTCTGAGAGGAAATCACTAACTCCGTGACCGGAGATTCCTCTAAGATAGTCCCCGGCTTGATGTTTACAAGTCCTGGAAAAACACACATGGCTTTGGGGCTAATGCAGCTTTGGTTGTTTGTTTGAAGGGAATAATGAAGAACTTATTTCAGGGTGAACTACCAGGAGGCCTGATGCATAGAAATACACAGCGTCTGTCCTTAGAAAGGGGGTTAATTTTTCCCCTTTTATCTGAGCTGGTGGACGATCCTTTGATAGACTGAAAGCTGTCTAGTTGAGGGCCTGGGCAGATTGACTGAGGGTAAATGAGGGATATGTACCCTGGCATGCTCTTCTGAGTCCTTGTTCCTCACTGCCACGCTCGGAGTGCATGGTTAGTAGTTAGCACTCGCATGGGCGGTAATGGAAGATAGGAGCGGAGCAACAACAAAAAGAACAAGTTCAGCAATTTGGGAGGATGCAAGCACAGCAACTCTGAGCAGCGGGCACTGAGGAACCTGGACATGACCACAGAGTCCGTGCAGAACGGGGTTTACAACTGTCGTCAATGATCAGCCAATAGCCAGATTGCTGATGAGCTAACATGCAGGACACTGTGGCAACAAAGAGTTAATAAGCAGTGAAATATAGATGAGATGTGATTTCGATATTAACAAGCATGATTTTAATAATACCAGGGTCAGGGGTTTAAGTCTCAATAAGGCCAATAATGTTAAAGGTTGTGTGGACTGTAAAATAGACAATAATGAGACAGTTAAGAAGAAGTAAGTGACCATGTGGTCTAAGATTTCAACATTTTTCCTTCTGTACGTCTCGATAAGCTGTATACAGTTTGAATTAGTATATGTTGATGAATCCCGTTCGATCCAACAATGGCTGACACTGTGTTCAGCAGAAGCAGATGCAGACTTAACAGAACATTGGCTAAGTGGTGAGCGATGGGAAGGAGATCAATCTGTTAATTGTTGTTGCTTCTGCCAAACACACCTGTTTCATTGGGTCCTTGGAATCCAGACTTTCTGGTAGTGGGGTCTGAGAAAAAGAGGGAGAGAGAGGGGTAATTAGAATCATAAAATTCTCATACATTTTGCACTGCTTCCAGTTTTGATGCTGCCCATGAAATGCAAGGTACTTCAAGTATGTTGGGTTGCAATGGCTTATGTGTGTTATTCAAAACAAAATACAAACGAATAAAATATGCTTGATGATTCCGTGTATTTAAAGACAACAAAGAGAATTTTGGATGGGTCATGAACATCAGCAAACACATATACACCGCACCCACGCCACACATTTTCTTGATGAAAGGAATTGCTTTCATTTGACAATTTCCTTCTCATCTTGCTGAAGGGAGAAACGCAAAGTGAGCGTTAACTTCCAAGGATTAACAACGTTGTCAGACCTCCGAGTGTCACTTCGTCTTAAAAGAACAGCTTGGACCAGATCAGATCACAGAATTAATAAAACTAAACAAAAAATATATATAATTTAACCTACTATCTGTCATGCATGCACTTTGGTCTAAGCTGAACTTCCTCTTTATGAAGTGATTCCCTGCCTCAAATTTTATTATGTCCATGTTTATGACCCCTGGCAGCTACTGTGCTGCCTATCGAAATTTGGGAACCATTCCAGCTGAGTTCACTTAGAAATATGCTTAATATGATGATGTTTATTATACAGGGCTATGGGGGAGACCTGTGCTTTAGCCTGTTGCTCCCAAGTTTCGGTTCAGGGGTACATTTTAGGATCAAAGCAATTATTGTGAGCTTTAGACAACATCGTTTCACTTTGACACTGTGTGAGACTGCACATGTGACTTGTTAGAGGAGCGGTTTATGACAGCCCGTCTACCTGTTTACACACCGTGCGAGATCTGCTGATCTGCTGCTATTCCTCACCATTTCACTGTCCAGTTCATTCAAATTGTTCCCCCAAGCTGTAAATCCACTTTCATAATGGCAGTGAGTCAGCCTGGTGGCCAGCCAGCCTCGTCACACGGTGAGAGAGTGGTGCACTGCCTTTTGGTTCGAAACAGCTTCTTTAAAAACGTTGAGAGGAGAATGGCTTGAACCTCAAAGGGTCACCACATAATGCATACAGCTTTTACCTGAAAGGGCTCTGGAGTCTGAGAGAATACAACACATTTCTATTAAATACACGCGCCCGGGAACGCGAGAGGAAAAACTCAAACAAAACGTAAAACAGCAATGTGGGTCGACAGAGGAGCATTTCGGATGCGAGGCATGCTGCTCTGCACACTGCTCTTGGTCCTTAGCACCTCTGCGCCGGTATGCAACCGCAACCACAGCAGCAGCCAGCATCCCTTAATGGCTCTCCCTGCTTCCTGGGAGGCGCTGGGCGGCTTGGTGTTTAGCAGTGAGGAGTTCCTGCTAATGGACTCTCTCTCAGGGTGCGTTGCGCACGCCGATGAATGACAAAATGACGAAACATAGATGGTGGAGTGCAAGAAATGCTTCAACAGAGAGTCTAGCATTTTGCGCATACCGTCTGAACATAATTTCTCAAACAATGTTGCGAATGCCGCTGCCTGTGGTATTGTGCCAGAATGTTAATGGAGAAATGTCCCAGAGGTCAGTAGTATGGCACTGTGTGTGTATTGCTTACATTGCCGTCCACCTCAAGTTGTTTCTAGCTTTGTATATAATTATTAGATCCTATCTGACGTGACAAAATGAGTCACGAGTCACACAGAGAGGAGAACCCTGAAAAAGGGAAATGTGAGTTTTGATATCCTCTTCTCTTCAAATAAATAGACTGCAGCCAAGAAGCTGGAGCATCTTGGTGACATGTACCAAACAATGCATCTGTTGGGGCATATATGCAACATTTAATGTGAAAACTGATTGACGTGTGCCATTATTAAACCTAATGTCATTCTAATAGAGATTCTAGATTTCCCAAAAACAACATGTTTAACCTTTTGCAAAATGTAGTCACAGCGGAGATGTTTGGTGAGAAAATTGACCTTTGAAGTAATGTCTCATAATAGTCAAAGTCCAGTAAATTTAGAGCCCTATTCTGGCCCTTCCTGTGACCTGATGGCTCCAGCTACATGAACTTCCTCTTGTGCATTCTTCAGCACACACTGGCGCTCCTCAACGACGACCGTGAAGGAGTGTAAAAAGGGGTGGATGGAGGTGAACAATAAACAATGCACTATTAATAACCGCATTTTTAATAAGGAATAAAAAATGATGTCTTTGTCCCATTTCTTCCTCTCCTTTCCACTTCTGTATCAAAAAAAATACTGTCAATACTTATAACTTACTAATACTTCTAATAATCCTTAAGATGTTGCTTGATGTAGGTAAAGAATAGGATGTTATTTAACATGTTACTTACTGATCTTAATTTGACAAACCTGTAGTCCTCAGCGTAGCAGACACTCGGCCAGTATGTACACCAGTATGCACACCAGTATGTACACCAGTATGTACACCAGCAGCTAACACCAGTAGGAGACACAACGCCAGCAAAGAGACTCTGCCATCACTGCCAACCACTACCGTCTAAGATAGCATAGCCCTAGAGGCACTATAGGATTATGCCATAAATCAAAACCAGCATCATACTACCAACGAAGAATTCTTGCTATTGGGTTGATGAAACTTTAATTAGGTATAATTGAACTATTGTACTCACGGTGAGTCTGATTTCATAATTCCCCCATAATAACAATAACAACCTTCTAACGACAATAACATGACAGCAATACCAGCCTTCTATACTTCTTATTCTAACAGTAGCCTAATAAGATTGCTACTTCAAAGCACATCACGGGTAACAATCTGCTCTTCGCATCTGCATTATGTCAACAACTAATCGTCCACTAAAAGCAACTACCTCCTAATGGCACTAAAGAGGTCATTGTCCTATTAGATCGTTGTCTGGAATAGCCTACCCAGCTGATGCCTCGTATGGTCGCCCGCTGCTTCAGGGCGCCTCGGTCCGGGAACACTTGATAGTTGTAACTCCGGAAGAGATGCATGGTCTTCTCTTAATAAGAAAACCAACCACAGCGACAGACAGCGACTCCGCAGAACGGTCGATCCACTCGAGACATACTTTGAGGTATGCTAGATATCACACCGGTGCATTAACGGCGTACAAGTGGTGGTAGTAGCAGTAGTAGCAGTAGTAGGCGCAACAGTTAGTTGTCAGATCCATTCAGGAGTCCATATATGTTTTTTTAATTCGACTTATAAAGCAAAGAACAGCAACAGGATTCTAAAAGCTATAGACGTCATCTGCCAAGAAATTATGTTCACAAAAATTCCAGGCACTGGAGAAGTCTGCTGCTTCTTCGTCTGTATCCAAACAAGCATGACGACACGTTTTTGTAGGAAACGCGCAAGTTGTGTCTTCAGCCGCCCCCAGCGCCCGCAGCACAGCCGCCCCTCCGCCTGCAGCACAGGCGCACTTTGCTGCCCGCGGGCTGCGGGCTCAGTGCGCTTCACAGCGCCTCATCAGAGATTAAAGCGCTCCGTTCAGTTTAGCCTGTCCAGTCTGTTGTTCATTCATTTCGTTTAATCAAACCGTCTGCGATCGTCTGTGGTCGTATTTTGTGTAGGCTAAACATTACTTTGAATTTAGGAATCGTCGTTGCATGGAGGATATCTAAGAAGCTTATATCTAGACTATAAGTATAGTCTATATAAGCAGAGGAGATATTTAAGTAGCTTAATTTAATTTAAAAATAAATAACAATATAGCCAGTAAGTATATTATATATGCTAGGCTTTGTGCTTGTTTCCTTTGAAATGTCCTTGTACAGTAAGAGACTATAGGCCTACTTCTTCACATGCACTGCCTAGAGTGCTGTACAGGTGGTTTGCAACAGCATTTCAGGCTGCTGCTGCTGCTGTTTGCGCTGTGGGCCATGCACGCCACACAACATGCCAGTAGGACTACTTATCAGATGGGCTAGATTTATGGCCCACTGCTGTATGTGGGCTTGAGATAAAGAGTTTCAAGGGCAGACCGTTGGGCTCGCGATGGCTGGGGCGACGCTGAGCTTGCACTGTGCATGGGCCGAGACTAGTTAACACACGACCACTCTTCGAGTGCATGGCTGTTTACTCATGGCGTTGACGATGGGTTGAGGATATTGGTGTGATTGGAGGGCTGCCAATGTACAGGAGGCCCTAGTCAATGAAAATATACCCTTGGCTACTCTTTATCGTGATAAATCTATTTTTTTATGAAGGGGGATTGTGTCTCCCCGGGTTTGAAAGTCCCAGTGCTCACAAACACTTTTAAATCCTGCTCTCTGTAATATCAATATTGTTAGGGGAAATAACTGAATCAAACTACTGATCAAATGTGACTGTTCAGTGATTACATTGTAAGTTTCCCAAAAATGATGAAGATAAGGCAAGGCCTAAAAAAAAAAAAAGTTTGGTTCCTGTTGGTTGTCAGTTGAGGTCATGGGTAAGTAGGGAATTTATTTTATTTTTTTATTTTATTTTTTCCAGCGGCAGCGAATGATAGGTAGGTTGTTTTCATTTAAAAACGAGAAAATTCGCTCATCCTTGTACAGAATGAAGAGGTGCTGTACCAAAACGTAATTATAGTTTGCATCAAAAAAAAAAAAAAAAAAACTTTTTTTTTTTTTATAAAGCTCATAAAATAATTTAGGTCGCACATAAATTGACAGGGTCGGTCGGAAACCGGAACCAAACAAAAACATTTTTTAGGCCCTAGAATACAGATGTTAATGTGCATAAAATACTGTGTTCATTGTTGATTGTGAACAAATAACTTACTTCTACCAGCACCGACGTCCCTTGTCTGGATGGGAATAACGTTGTGATTATTGCCTCCATGGAGAACATGGCCGCCGCAGTATCTGAATGAAATAAGATCAATAATCACTAAGTATCTATTATGCTGTAATACACATCACTTTTACTTGTTATATAAGCCTTGAAACTATGTCATGATTGAGGAAAAAATCAATAGTGTGTAACTTGGTCGACATTGTCGACTAACAGGTTACAACCCATTGATTTTTCATTGATTTATTTTTGGGTGTGTTTGACAAGCACACACACACACACACACACACACACACACACACACACACACACACACACACACACACACACACACACACACACACACACACACACACACACACACACACACACACACACACACACACACACACACACACACACACAAACACGCCATCTGAAGCACTTTGAGTGCCTCGAGAAATGATATTTAAAAATGCAATGATTTTCATAATCGTCTGCCACCAGACAAACTAAATTCTATTAAATGTGTATAATACTAAACAGTAAGTAGTACTCCTGTGTATTCCACTAATGTCTCCCGTGGCCTACTGTGTGGTATGGCTACAGCAGGCTGGACATGTTACATAAGAGACAGAGTTGTTTAAAGCCCAGCTATTGTTCCAGCCCAGCACTGCCCTTCCTGCAACAACCCAGAGTTCAGTTGAGCTGCCCTGCCCCCTGAAGTACCCTGACCACTGCTTCTCTGTGTGTGTGTGTGTGTGTGTGTGTGTGTGTGTGTGTGTGTGTGTGTGTGTGTGTGTGTGTGTCCTAAAGCCTTTTTTTTTTTTTTAGCAATCCATAGCCCACTTGTATAGGACCTGTATCCTTCAATAATTCCATTCTAACTAACCTGAACAAAAGAATGCATAGTATGAGGATAGAGTGCGAAGTTGCTTTGCCGAGTTATAACAAACAAGATCAACTTGAATCTTTATCTTCCTGTGCTGTAACTGCAGAGCCTTGTTCTCCTCACCACCAGCATGACATCAAACTACTCACCAGTCTGGTTATATTTTCAGTGGGTTTTTGTATATTTCCGTTTCCTTCATAAAAGCTTAGATTTCCCAGATCCATACAAATAAGGAAACAAACAGTCCAAAGGAAGAACGCACCTTGCCAAACGAGTGTTGACGTCTAGGGTTGGGTATAACTCTGCCTCCCTGCTCAGTGGCTTCGGTGATGCACACTTCTCGAGGAGTGAGGAAGCTTTGGTTGTCTTTCTTTTGAACGAAAGGGAATGTAAACAGGCTCACGTGGCTAAGAAAGAACATAGCTGAGGCCTATCTGCGGTGAGAGACACGCAGGGGAAGGTCAATGTCTTGCAGGTTTTATGCTAATGACTGGAAGAGATGCTGCTGGAGAGCCTCGAGTGATACTTGACTATCATTACCAGATGTGATCCAATCTCAAGCGAGAAGTAAATGTGCAATCGAAATGATGATAATTGTCCTTGTGAGGGACATGTGGAGCAAGTGGTTTTTTAAAAAGGCTGTGTGGAAGTCCGACCGGCCACGACTTTATCTAGCTGATGGTCAGAGAACCTGTGAACAGCTGTGTTGTTATTCTTACAATTTTGATTATATTATTATTCTTCCTCTTATCATTATCATCACAAATTCTAGATTAAGTTTCACTCTTTCCTCAATGTCAAAACTCTTAATTCCTGACTCAATAAGAGAAGGCAATTTCGGCTGTACAACATTTCGAAGTAATGCTGCCCTCTAGTGGTGATACAACAGCCATTCAGTGCACGGACCAATGTTGGAAAATGTGTTCAGATGTGTTCATATGATATCAAAAGTGTGATATGAAATAATGCTTCCCCGTTTTCTCATCTTCCTGCCATCTTGTGTGAGGCATTAACAAAAGGTTTAACGTAAAATGTATGTCCAATGTGATGAGTGTGTGTGAGTGTGGGTGTAGTTCGGTGTGTGTATTTATTTTGACTGTTCTTCTGGGAAAGGGAGAAGGATTTCCTGCAACGCTTCTACGCCCATGGAATGTCTCCTTAGACAACTGGGGTTGTTGTCTTCTGCCCAATCCCCTTTACACACACCGATAAGACCCCCCCCCCCCCCCCCACACACACACACACACACATAAAATGCCCCAAACCTCCCCTCGCCTGCACACACACACATCTACACACACAGCCACACCCATATATAAACAAACACAAGCACGTGAACACCCTTTTCCTTCCACAAGACTCCAATGGCTAGTTCACAGCCAGACCCCATGATGACGGACAATGAAGCTGATGATGGCAGACGTTGAAAGGTTAAAAGGTCATTATGGATGAAGGCAAAAAGCATGCAGTGCTGTGTGCTACTGAGTCTCTGCACAAATGTACTTGTTATAACGGTAATCTTAGTATTCTGCAGTGTCCCATAGTAATTTAGGAACAATTTAAGAGCAAATAAGGGTTGAAGTGACCACTCTGTGGTGGCAATTGTACTATTACACTGGACATTACTTAATTTTAAGGTTGACAATGGTGTTAATAAAGTCAATACTGCTAAGATTGTATCTGTATTTTTATGTTTGTATATGTATTTTTATTTCTCTATTCCATAAATGAGAAGCAAAATTAAAAGGATCTCACAACACTGAAAACTGAGCGTTATATGCCATTACATAATGAACCCAAAATGTGTTGTTTTTATTCAGCAAAGATATCTGATATTTTTATTTTATACATTTTACCTGAGGTCTTTTCTTCAGGCTTGAGAGGTTTTCGTAACATCCTGCTTGCCTGCTACTCTTGTCATTTCTCATCGGCTCGGAAACTTTGAGAGTTTAGTCTAGTTCTAGGGAGGGTTTGACTCAGGCAACTTCCTGTGTCTCTCTGATTGGTCATGAACCTCAGGCTTGGGGCATCAGGGGGAGGATAGCAAAGACACTGTCTTTGGTGATCGTGTGAATAGGACTGTGAGCAAGTGAGCCAGTGTGTGTGTGTGTGTGTGTGTGTGTGTGTGTGTGTGTGTGTGTGTGTGTGTGTGTGTGTGTGTGTGTGTGTGTGTATTTGGGGTTGGGATGCAGTCTCACACAAACTCAGGCTCACACAAATAGTGAATGTTGTGTCCTGGAGATAAGTCACCTGATACAATAATTTTTCATTGCTTGGTAAAATAATGTTGAAAGATGAAAGCAACTGATGAAAAAAATACCTTTAGCTATAGCTTTTCCCCCTACGATAACACTGAATACTGTATTAGAAGTTTTGTGTTTGGTTTATGAGTTTAAAAAGGTCCCATGGCATGAAAATTTCACTTTATGAGGTTTTCTAACATTAATACGAGTTCCCCTAGCCTGCCTATGGTCCCTCAGTGGCTACAAATTAAGTTAGGTGTAAGACGAGCACTAGGTAACCTGCTCCGCCTTTGAAAGATGAAAGCTCAGACACTCCGATTTCGAATTTGACCCCATATGTCGTCATAAGGGGCCAAGTTACCTCCCCTTTCTCTGCCTTGCACCCCCAGAGAATTTGGTCCACCAATGAGCTACGACCGTGCAAGCGCCACGTGCGTGTGTGTGCATGCGTGTGTGTATACACACACTCAGTGCCGCCGCTCCCATAACGCGCACTACGCGCTGCGCGTAGGGCCTCAAGTCCTGAGGGGCCCCCCAAAAAAAAATACTTGTATACTTCTGGTTTTAAGTTTGTATTTATGGATAACTATTTAATTTAAAGTGAGACAGTTGTGGGGGGGGGGCAAGGCAGAGGGGGGGCCCATGGCAATAAAAAAAAAAAAAAAAATTGAATTATCCACCCCCCCCCCCCCCCCCCCCTCAACAATTGTTTGCTACCCCCAGGGGGCTGGTAGGGGGGATTCGGGGGGGGGGGGGGGGCATAAAGGAGTTATGCTTAGGGCCCCAAAATAGCTAGCAGCGGCACTGCACACACTGTAACGCAAGTGTTGTACAATTCTTTGTTATTTGGATAACCGTTCTGGAATTGGGGAAGGAATTGGGGGAAAGGAACTTTGGCTTTGACTCCCTGAAGTACATGAACCGCGACATGGAGGAGAAAGGGATTGTTGCCCGCGATTGTCTCCCGTCTCCCGCCTCCCGCTGCCGGGGCGGCCCCGCCACGGAGCACCGACGCAGTGGGCCACCACCGCACCGGGAAACCACCGCCCGCCCCGATATAGATATCTATGCATAATATATTTTGATACAGAGCTCCAGGACTGCCGCCGGAGCACCAGGAGTGTTCTGCAATATTTACAGAACACGAACACGGCCAAAAGCTGCGCCTCGCCATTATAATACATCCACTGTAAACACGAGCGTGGTACCTTGGCCAGAAGCTGCTCAGGGCCACACCCCCACCCTCTACCTTGACCTACCTTGAATTCTCATTGAACAATTATTTGTTGAAAAACGTAGTTATATTCAGAGGCAAAAAAATCCAGATTCGATTATTTCAATGCATATTCAGTGCATGGAATTCAATGGCTTTTTATTTTAAAAATCAGATGGCACAGATTTACTTCCATAAAATACAGTATAAATTCGTTGTTCGATGATTAACTCAGAGAGACCTTTTTGTGTCCACTATGGTAACTCCTTAAACAAAAATGGTGTAGCTCCACAATTTATTGTTTACAAGAAGCTAATGTTGTAAGATTTAAAATAGCTAAACAGGACACAAGATATGTCTGGCAAAAACAAAGACAGGGGCAGCATAAGTAAAGTGTTTATTAACTGACCTTGAAAGAACTTGCTTACAGAAGCTAATTAAGTTATCACAGTTGTACATATAAATACTTTAATAACATAACATAGCAGCACAAACAATTTATTTTCACACACAAATCAGCTGAAATTACAGAATCTTGGCATTTGTTCAGATTGTAGTATTGTTCAGATTGTAGGATCAAGAGCTTTCACAACCTTTCAAATGTAGTGCAGTCAAATTATCTTGGAGCTGTTGGAGTTGAGTGGCAATGTTCACCCTCCCAATAGCCCATAATCTCATCTCAATCTGTCACACCATGTTGATGCCCGCAGCAGGGCTGTCTGCCAAGCCGCCGTCAGGGTGGAAGAGGCGGCAGGAGTAGCAGAAGACTGCATTTGCATTACCTTCTTCACAGCCTTCTAGACAGCTTTTTCCCCTGTACCAATTTATTGAAAATCCTCGAATGTATGACATTCTTGTAGAAACCTGCTTAAATATTTCATTTGGTCTTGAAAGGTCCTGATTGTTTTAATGACAATTTGTCTGAATTTGATCGACTAAAAGGAACTTCTTTCAAAGACACAACAGAATTAAACTGCAGTCTCGATCTGGAAAGTTGTGCGTTACTTGTTCGAAGATACCCCCTATCTCTCTTTGCATGTGGACGTGTTTGATCAAATCTACATTACCACTACGTGAGTGAGGATGGCACGTCCACCAACTACAAAGACGGCTATATTACCTGCAAAACCTAAAAGAAAGAAAGAGATCTACCTGGAACTGCAAGCCGTGCTGGTGTGATCAGTTCCCATGGTGCTACACGTTGGGCAGCAGTGCTGAATGGATAATCGCCATTCAGTTCGGGGTGCATAAAAGTACTGGCGGACCAATTGCGAACTACTGCAGCTGCTGATGCCATCTCTCTAAGTCACAAAGTCGTCGCACCCACCCCAAACCAATCTGAATAAATGTATACATGTCGATTAAAGCGGACTACACCACCTCTTCTAATCCGACATAGATTCTGATCCGACCATAGAATTGTATTCCGATTGAGGCGTATGATTATTTTTTATTCCGATTGAGCTGTTCCATGGCTTGACTTGTGTCCATTTAAACCCGGCGTGTGTGCAATTGTTATACTCACCAGCGGGGTGTGTATTAGAATACTGTATTAGTAGTTGTGTGATTGGTTTATTAGTTTAAACAAATCCACATCATACTCCGTACCAGAGGGTGGCGCTATGGAGCACTGTGTGACATTATAGGTGGCATTAGAAGAACAAGGTATTTTGTTTTGGCTGCTGCTGTGATGTTTTTTTTCTTCAACCTATTACCGAACATTCACTAGTCGATTCTTTATTAGACCATGTAGCTTTTAAATGTAATTTTACGAAAAACAAAGAAGTTGTTTTCAAACACAACTCTCCCTGTGAAGTATTCTGTCACTTCGCCGTCTCTGCGGTGCTGAGGATCGTCCAGGACATTACATCATAGGTTAAGAGATTAGTGTTTACCAGCCAGAACTAAACTTAAACATCCTAAAACATTCCACGCTTACGTGTATTAGTCAGGACCAGTTCACACATTGTGCTATAATGGGGACGAGCAGGACGTACCTCAGCATAGGGTATGCTACGTTTGGTACGCTGGTGGGAATTTCGGCCTTTTTCGTCTGGAACATCGCGTATAAACAACCATGGACGGCGGCGATGGGAGGCTTGTCAGGTATGGTCACTCACTTACGTCTCATATCTAACACATCTTCCCTTTTGATGTTCCTCATACCTTTTGCTCTAAACCCCACCTTGCAGTAAATATGTATTTGATAGTCATCTGCATCATCTTCATCATTAAGCATTAGACCTAGATCTCAGTAAGTAAGCATCATCATTTAACAAGATATTAACTAATATACATAACAATAAATATACGTATGTAGTATGTATGATTATGTATATTACATCTACATGTTATTATGTATCATTGATTATGATCCTCAACACTAAATACGATGCAGACGCTCCTCCTTGAATCCCTGTCGCAACAACCCACGTATAGGATATAACACGATGGTTGGCAAATACTGTTGATACATAACAACAAATTAAAGCGGTCATGTTTATTTCTGTCACCAGGAGTCCTGGCCCTGTGGTCTCTTGTGACACACATCATGTATCTCCAAGACTACTGGCGCACCTGGCTCAAGGGGCTCAAGTTCTTCATCTTCGTCGGTGTTGTCTTCTGCCTGTTGGCCATCGTGGCATTCATCACTTTCCTGACCGTCGCCATCACGCAGAAGCAAAGTAATTCATAATGCATACTTTTTATAGCAATATAAGTACATCAAGGGGTATTAGCTTTTACATGCATAACAATGTTATTTATCACAATGTATCAAGATCAATTTGGATAACATTACTACTAATAAGTTGGACACCGACCATAACTGATACGGTTTGGACCAAGCTGTCCATCATGTTGACATGCGCTACAAGGGAAATAATGGAAAGAGTCACTCTGTCCTACAGCTCCAACTGACCCACAAAGCCTGTACCTGTCCTGCATCTGGAGCTTCATGACCCTCAAATGGGCCTTCCTGTTGGCCATGTACTCACACCGATACCGCCAGGAGTTTGCAGACATCAGCATCCTCAGCGACTTCTAGTCCACCAACCTCGTCGGACTCACTGGAGAATGCTTTTGATGGAGATTTGAACCGCATGAGCTGTTCAATGAGCTTCTGTTTCAAGGCGAGGAAATGCGTGTAGTGCTGGATTTAAAAATAAGTCATGAGACTCTCTTCCACATGCATTTGTCCTACGTGCTTCATACACACAAACAGTGGTTTTACAACCTGTTCTCCCACTTGACGTGTGTGTGTGTGTGTGTGTGTGTGTGTGTGTGTGTGTGTGTGTGTGTGTGTGTGTGTGTGTGTGTGTGTGTGTGTGTGTGTGTGTGTGTGTGTGTGTGTGTGTGTGTGTGTGTGTGTATTTCTTTTTTTTGAATGCCAGGCTCATTCTTTTAAAGGACTACATACCTATCGGAAGAGTAATTTTAACTGCAACTACCAATGGTGTATAATGTATTTTGTTGTACCACAACACCGAGTGCTAGAACGGAAACTACTCAAGCTTCATTTTATCAGACACTTTATACGTTAATGCTGCCCCCATTGCTTTGTCTGACGTCCCCAGCGTAACGTCTGGAAGTAACAATATTTCTCCCTTAACCAAGGTCACTTTGGATAAAAAAAGATATTTCCTGGTGAAGTCTACCGTCATACTCACCTTTTTTTAAATAGCTTTTCTGATGACAGTGAACATCTATGTAGTATGTAAGCCTGTCTGTCCATAGCCATAAAGATTTTGAGCCGAACAAAGACAGAAATGTTATTATACTCGGGTAGTCATTTAAGATGAGGAGTCATTGTTGGAAAACAAAGTTTGTTATTTATCTTTTGGTTGTAGTGCGGTCTGAGGCATTACATTCTTGGCTTCATGAAGCAGATCCTATCAATATAAGTAACACTTGACATAGTCATGTGTTAAAAGCTACCTTTTTTTTTTAAAGCGGCTGCATAGAATGCCAATTTTCAAAGAACAGGGCCTGGGTCGTTATACAGATCATTTCAGTTTTATGCCACTAGGTGGAGACTTCTCTTTGCTTGCTGAGTTAATTTGACGACTTTAACATTCCCCTTCGGAGAAAACATGGAATTTATTAGACAAATAATTGCACTTTAGATTTTGAATGATATTTCTGCTTGTCTACTTTGGCATTCGTCTACAGACCCAAATGTGTCATTACCACTACACACTCTCATCATGTATTGCTTGCCTCTAGCTCAATACAATATTGGCATTTCATTGTTTGGATTTATTATGTTTGTGTTTGTCAAATTGAACATGTATTTGTAAGTTATTGTTTATAACCCAGGACTTTTATTATGTTTTTTCCTAAGCATATAAGCCCATTACTGTTATTTTTAAAGAATTTTAAGGAAGTTGGTATGAGATTAAAAATCCCTTAAACATAAACATATTTTGATTGTGTTTTTAGTCATTTGCCCTAGTGGGAAAATTACTATTGCAACAGGAGTATATATATATTTAATAATAATAATAATAAATGAAATTTATATAGCGCTTAATATGGTACTCTAAGACGCTTAGACAGCATGGCTTATTTGACAGCAATTGGTGTAACTAAGCTCCACCCAGAAGGTTTTGAAGGTCATGGATTTCAAGATGTTTAATCAACGCCGCCTTCTGAATATCTCAGGTCTGCCTCATGCTACTGGAACTCCTCCCGTGATAAGGTACAGCATTGCTTTTCAATACTAATGCAGTTTAACTCATGGGGTCTATTCACAACACAATCTGCTGTGATAATACTCGGGTGGTCAGCTTTTCATATCTTCATAACAAGACATATTAATGACAAATAATTGCACGTCAATAGCTGTAATTACTGCTTGTATGCAACTTGCCCTTAAGATTTCCTAGATCCCTTTGTGTTGTTTTTTTTTTACCACTTAACTCTTTAATTCATCCAAATATATGTAATTCATTTATTTCCACTTTGTTAAATGACATGGCATTTGCATCTAGATTGTTAACGTTTTCCCTTAGCAGTAATGCTGTCTCCTACAGTCTATTGTTTGAGCCAAACAATGGCTGGTCATAGATGAGATGGAAGGGTTGGTGGCGTAGTTGTGCTAGATCAACCAGATCAAATACAGAGCCCTCCACTGACCTGCTGGCCCAAGGTTAGCTCAGGGTTAGATAAGGTGTCCACTAACAGCAATGCACTCATGGAGCCTAGTTGAAGGTCACATGTAACAATTAGGGTCAAACGTTTTAGCAATACGCACATACCAACATATGCTCCTCCTAGGTGCCACAGCCATGGAGCAGGACGGGTCCCGTTATGTGGTCGATCGGCCCACCTATAACATTGCCGATTTCGATAAAGATTTTGACAAAAAGGATCGGCAGTTCTCGGTGGGAGAGAAAGTGAAGAAACTCTTCAGGTATAAGATCCTTTACATGGATGCATACAAAAGTTACCTGGATAATATGTGACTTGCATTAAGAAAAATTAAACCTGCACTGTGACAGAATGTCATTGGTGGAAGGAAAGAGTAACGTAGTTCAAGTTAAAAGATTGTCCCCTGAATGGGGTTTTGAGCAGAGTGTTCCTCTGTGTCAGGTGCTCTGGGGCCCGGCTGAAGGCCCTGCTGTACAGACACCTGCCCGTGCTGAGCTGGCTGCCCCGCTACAAGGTCAAGGAGAACCTGCTCGTGGACGTCGTCAGTGGGGTCAGCGCTGGTACTATACAAGTGCCCCAAGGTCTGTCTCTGTCTCTCTCTCTGTCTCTGTCACTCTCTCTGTCTGTCTCTGTCACTCGCTCAGTCTGCCTCTGTCTCTCTCTTTGACCGTCTCTGTCTGTCACTCTTTCTCTGTCTGTCTCTGCCTCTCTCTTTGACTGTCCCTGTCTCTCTCTCTGCCTGTCTCTGTCTCTCTGTCTGTCTCTGACTATCTCTCTGTCTGTCATTCTCTATCTCTGTGTCTCTGTCTCTGTCACTCTCTCTCTCTGTCTCTGACTGTCTCTCTGTCGGTCACTCTCTATCTCTGCCTGTCTCTGTCTCTCTCTCTGACTGTCCCTGTCTCTCTCTCTGTCTGTCACTCTCTATCTCTGTCACTCTTTCTGTCTGTCTCTGTCACTCTGTCTGTGTCCCTCTCTAGAAAACCACTATTAGGTGAATGTGATCAGTACAAAAATGTTCTAGCACGTAGTCTTTCTAGTCTGGTTTTACGATTCTAGACTCTTGTCCTGTGCTATCTCTATCTTCAAATAAAGTGATAACATTAACACTAGCCTTCTCTCGCGTGGTTTCTGGGAGCTTCTATAGCCAAAAACAATATTTCCCAATAACGTGGCTGCAAACGGACAGATGAACGTGGCTGCGAACGGACAGATGAATCTAAATGTTTTTACGTATTGTATTTGACAGATGAACTATCATATTGTCTCCTTTCCTCAGGCATGGCATTTGCTCTCCTGGCTAGCCTTCCTCCGGTAAATGGCCTCTACTCCTCCTTCTTCCCCCTCATCCCGTATTTCTTCATGGGCACGGTCCACCAGATGGTCCCAGGTAAATCTGGGAGATTTATGTGCACTCCTCTTGATTTTTAGGACCAGTGATTAGTTTCCCGGGGCCCCTGGGCTGCCCTGCTTCAACGAGCCCACACTCTGCCCTTAGTCTTCCCAATAGGCTGCCTCAAGGCGACGGTAAAACAGATCATCATCAGGGCCATGTGTCCAGGTACCTTCGCTGTGCTCAGCATCATGGTGGGAATGGTGTGTCTGCGGCTGGCCCCGGAGTCAGACTTCAGTCATTTCAACGCCACACTCAACGCCAGCGTCGTGGACACGGCCAGGATGAACGACGTCCGGCTGGGAATATCTGGAACACTCGCCTGCCTCACAGCTATCATACAGGTAATGCAATCAGTTCTGCTTTTGCTGCCTGAAAGACCTCAATCGGCCTCTATTATGTATATAGATCTATAGATCTATAGAAAAAGCAGTTCAGTAATTCATCACGTTGTCGTCACATTGTCGTCGCGCTGACGTCACGTTGGCGTCACGTTCACTTCACGCTTTCGCCGTCACATTGGCATCACATCGAGATCGCACTGACTGAAAGATGTCATTACAGCTCATTGCCGATAAACTGTTGTAGCGTTGCTGGGCATTGTGTTGTCGCCCCTGTGTCGTGTGTAGATGGGCCTAGGCCTCATGCAGTTTGGCTTCGTGGCCATCTACCTCTCGGAGTCCTTCATCAGAGGCTTCATGACGGCTGCAGGACTGCAGATCCTCATCTCAGTTCTCAAGTACATCTTTGGGATAAAGGTGCGGCCCTACAGCGGACCCCTGGCTGTAGTGTATGTAAGTGATGTCTGGAGGTTAGTGACCTGAGCTGTCTTCAGCTAAAGACCACGGTATAGTCTTTATATTTTGTAATGAACCTACCCTGTTCCTCACTGCGCTCCACTAGACTCTCAGAGACATCTTGCGCGGCCTTCGCCACACCAACATCGCCTCGCTGCTCTTCGCCCTGATCAGCAGTGTGGTCCTCATCGTGTCCAAGGAGCTGGAGGCACGCTACCGCCACAAGCTGCCGTTCCCCATCCCCATGGAGATCCTCATAGTAAGCAGCAGCCCTCACTATGCTTGTTTTTCCTATGAATTGCACTTTTGCATCTACACTTTGCATTGTTTTTGGATCTTTCTTTAACGATGGGTCTTTGTGCGTTTCTGCTTACATAGGTGGTGGTGGCCACGGCCTTATCCGGGCCTTTGGACCTGCCAGAGAAATATCACATGGACATAGTGGGGGAGATTCCTCTGGGGTAACACTTGGCCTCTTCAGCCTCAGCCCGTATGCAGGCCTGATTCAGTGATGTTATCATGTCTGTATCACTACCGCAAACCGTAACCACTCCTGGCATGTGTCTCCTAGCTTTCCTGCACCCATCCTGCCAGCAGTGTGTGAATGGGAGGACATGTTGAGCACTGCCTTCTCCCTGGCTATAGTAGGATATGTAATCAACCTGGCCATGGGCAGGACCCTGGCCGCCAAGCACGGCTACGACGTGGACCCCAATCAGGTGCAGAATCAACCACAACTGCTTGGCCTCTACCATGTCTTCAATTTATAATCGGACCCTTTTATCAAATATTGAGTACTATATCAGTTCACAAGCTGTTTTAATATTCATTCAAGATGACATGACATGATAAGTGTATCCTGCTATAGATTGCTAATATCAGTTCATCATGTTGTCACTTCACCTGGCTATCGTTATGCGTGTTTCCCCACAGGAAATGTTGGCTCTAGGATGCAGTAATTTCGTTGGGTCGTTCTTCAAGATCCACGTCATCTGCTGTGCCCTCTCGGTGACCCTCGCCGTGGACAACGCCGGGGGGACCTCGCAGGTGGGGAGGGGGCCCTGAGCCGCCCCACTAAACACATACAACCTGCAAAAGCAATCTAGGTCCCACTGATACCTGCCACACACCCCTCTGCCTCTTCCATCCCATAGTTTGCCAGCCTGTGCGTGATGCTGGTGGTGATGATCACCATGCTCGCCCTGGGCGTGTACCTGAAACCCCTGCCTAAAGTATGTGGGCGCAAAGCTGCATTATGGGAAAGATTGAATGAAGCGGCCGCCGCAAACATCTCAGCTGTGTAATATGTGGTACTGCGTCGCTCTCCGTTTATTGCAGTCGGTGCTCGGAGCGCTGATTGCGGTCAACTTGAAGAACACCCTGCTGCAGCTCTCTGACCCCTATTACCTGTGGCAGAAGAGCAGATTGGATTGCGTAAGCCTTGGCCATGCATCACAACGCCGCACGCGGTCATGCAAAGTCGTTCCATTGTTTTTCCCGGTGCCGATGTGATTTTTTTTTCTTGTATCCAGTGTGTGTGGGTCGTGACGTTCCTGGCTACGTTCTTCCTCAGCCTGCCGTATGGGGTCGCCATCGGAGTGGGCTTCTCCATACTGGTGGTTATATTCAAAACACAGTTGTAAGTGGGAGGCACGGGGCTTTATCATTAGCACTCGTTTCTAATTGCATGTCATTTCTATTTTAACGCAAACTTTTCCTCTCGTAGTCGAAATGGTTCAGCAATCGACCAAATTAAGGATACGGATATCTACAAAAATCCTAAAGTGTACAGTAAGGTACTGAAAATTCCCTAGCATTCACACAAGCATGCACCCACAAGCCCACACACAGCTACACACACACACACACACACACACACACACACACACACACACACACACACACACACACACACATAATCACATACAAACAAACACACACCAGCACCCCCGACACACACACACATACACATGCAGCCCACATACTTGCACAAGCATGTACACATTATTTTTGCAACATAACGTGCAAGTTACTGTATGTTCTCCTAAAATATGGTTCATTCCTGGACAGGTGGCTTCTGTGAAGGGTGTGAAAATAGTAAACTACTGCTCTCCACTTTACTTTGCAAATGCGGAAATCTTTCGACAGAAGGTCATCAAAAAGGTACTGTGAATGAATGGCCTTGTTTCACCGCCAATCACGGTCAACCCTGTTTGCATGCCTGCATTGTCGCTGTGTGTGTGTGTGTGTGCGTGTGTGGGTGCACGTGTGGTTGTGTTTACCTACAAGTGTTTGCTTGTAGACCAATCTGGACCCTGGCAAGCTTATCCTGGCCAGGAGGAAGTTTGTGAAGAAACAGCAGAAGGAGAAGGAGAAGGAGGATAAGAAGGACAAGGAGTCGCGACACAGGAAGCCCAGTAGTCTGGTCACCATGAAGACACAGGTGGGGCTCGCTCGGCGTTGAAGGGACCTGGAAGTGATAGAATACCGACCTACTCTACGGTGTAGTGAGGCACAGGAGCCTCCAGCCATTGAAACTTTGTGCCGTGCATTTCTGAAAAATAATTGAATCTGAAAGTGTTGTGCGCATAGTCTCTAACCTGCCATCACTTTCCATTTCATGTGCAATATTTATATTGTTTATATTCCCTGAAATCATTTGACACCCTGAGCGGTGAATCCGAGGGTATTGCATACATCCCTTATTGATGAGCGCCCGTCTCTTTTCATCTATTCCTGCCGCTCCTCCCCAAGACAATCTCACAGCTTGAGCTGCAGAACGACTTCGACCCCAAAAGTGATTCCCCCACCACCAGCTATGTCAACTTCCACTTCAGTGACGGTGGGTTGGAGGACCAGATGCCCGGCGGCGGGCCCCCCGACAGCCCCTCGGCCCTGGACTCCCAGCCCATGCCCTTCCACACCCTGGTCCTGGACCTGGCCGGCGTCTGCTTTGTGGACCTCAACGGGGTGAAAGTGCTCACCAAGGTTAGCTCCGTGTGTGTGATCAGCACAAGATCCCAGACGGGAACTATGGGTATGACGTGTATGTGGTTCAGCCTGTGGTGGGGTGGTTATAGATTTGGCGGGGACTTGTTGGGTAATGTTTTGACCAATCCAATCCTCCTCCCCACCCGAAAATCGCCATTTTGTTTTTGATTTTCTTCACCTCCAACCAGATGAACTCCTGCTATGAGATGCTGGGGATTAAACTGCTCCTGGCCAACGTTCAAGGTAAAACAATCAGATCTATTATTTGTGGTTGAATGACTATCTAGTAACATGGCCAACAGCCGAGGTGAGGACAGCCATGCGTGACGTCGGTGTGCCGCGGGTTTGCAGCCCAGGTGTACGAGGAGCTGAAGGTGGGCGGGGTGTTTGACGGCCAGGGGGGGATACCCCGGACCCACCTCTTCCTCTCGGTCCACGACGCCGTGCTCCACGCTCAGCACACATCCGCCGGAAACACCGCAGGACTGTCCAAGGCAGGCTCCGTTCGCTACTCATGTTACGACCGGCCTTTCAAAGACATGGGCTGCATTCGATCTGGCACACTGTTACGGTCATTATTCCTTGCACAGTGAACGCTGTATAGTACACTATTAAGAATAGTGCGCTATATCGTTAAATCCATCAGCAAGACACGTATTGTCTCATAAATCAGCAGACATGTTTTTGCAACCCACTGACGGCTTATTTGCATAAAGAACAAATATGTGCTGGACAATCTCCAATGGATGACAAAGCAATCAGCAGTGCATCATGGGATATGTTGAGGAAATAAGTGCGTCAGTTGTACACCTATTTAAGGCGCACCTATTTAATTGAGTACTATATAAGCCCTATATGAGGAACCAGATTTATACTCTCACACTGCAAAATGGTGACAATCTAAATAGTGGACTATCAAGGCAAAAGTGGACCAATTCGAACACAGCCAATGTCTGAAACATGGCCTTCTTACCACCGATCTGTTGCTGGAGTACTGGAATGCATGTCAGACTGTATGCATTTCAACATGTTGTTCTCCGGGTGCAGGAAGAGAGGGAGAGGCGAGAACTGGCCTTCAATACGGACGATCAGAAGGACCTGGAACAGGTACGTTGTCATTCTCTGTGATCTGATATCAAACGCTGACGTGGGGTTCCTGCTGAGGCATACTGACACAACAGATGCAGTACGCTATATCTAAAAAACGAATTTGTTTCTCCACAGGAAATGTTTTGAGCATGTGCCGCATGAAGGAATCTTCCGTTGTCTTGTAATTGTAATAAAATGTCTGACATATGCTGTAGTTCTAAACTTGTGTGTTCTTACTCAACAACAATTTGCAACAGGTCATACACAGTTGTATATTTTGTGGTTGTAAGCAGTACTTCCTTCCCCTGATGGAGCAATAGAGAAAACAGTATATTGACTCATAATCCGGTGCCTGGAGCAATAAGGCAAATATGACCCACCGCTTATATTACTGAGTGAACTTGCTGACCGAGCGGATAAACATGCAGAGAGAGAGAGAGAGAGAGAGAGAGAGAGAGAGAGAGAGAGAGAGAGAGAGAGAGAGAGAGAGAGAGAGAGAGAGAGAGAGAGAGAGAGAGAGAGAGAGAGAGAGAGAGAGAGAGAGAGAGAGAGAGAGAGAGAGAGGGGCGAGAGAGAGAGGCGAGAGAGAGAGAGAGAGAGCGCGCAAGCTCCTGTAATTAACTGAGAAGTGCACTGGGCCACAGCTGTGGGATGATGCTAGACTAGCAGTCTGTTGGCCGTTCCCTGGTGAGGAGACAATGTCTCGGGGAAGGGAGGAAGGCATAAAGAGCGTGGCATCAGCAACTTTACATACAGTTGCTCTGCTCTGCTGCTATATAACCTCATGAAGAGCTTGGAGTGCTATATAACCTCATGAAGAGCTTGGAGACCGTTGCTTTTGCTTTCCACCTCAAACTTCATAAAGAATAAAGCCACACAAAGAATCTGATAATCAGCAATTACCACGGATCCCACTTTATGATATATTATGTTTGTATATATATATATATATATATTATAAAAGATAGAAAAGGGATGATAATTGAGTCTTAAAGGTTAGAATGAGCAGGTATAGGTTAGATGGAGCAGGTCTGGGTTAGATGAGGCCGGTCTGAGTTATATTGAGGAGGTCTGGGTTAGATTGAGCAGGTCCGTTGTTGATTGAGCAGGTCTGGGTTAGATTGAACATGTCTGGGTTAGATGGGGCAGGTCTGGGTTAGATTGAGCAGGTCTGTGTAAGATTGAGCAGGTCTGGGTTAGATTGAGCAGGTCTGTGTAAGATTGTGCAGGTCTGGGTTAGATTGAGCAGGTCTGTGTAAGATTGAGCAGGTCTGGGTTAGATTGAGCAGGTCTGTGTAAAATTGAGCAGGTCTGGGATAGAATGAGCAGTTCTAGGTTAGATTGGGCAGGTCTGGGTTAGATTGAGCAGGTCTGGGTTTGATGAAGCAGTTCTAGGTTAGATTGGGCAGGTCTGGGTTAGATTGTGCAGGTATAGATTGGATGGAGCAGGTCTGGGTTAGATTGAGTAGGTCTGGGTTAGATGGGGCAGGTCTGGGTTAGATGGAGCAGGTCTGGGTTAGATTGAGTAGGTCTGGGTTAGATGGGGCAGGTCTGGGTTAGATTGAGCAGGTCTGTGTAAGATTGAGCAGGTCTGGGTTAGATTGAGCAGGTCTGTGTAAGATTGAGCAGGTCTGGGTTAGATTGAGCAGGTCTGTGTAAGATTGAGCAGGTCTGGGTTAGATTGAGCAGGTCTGTGTAAGATTGAGCAGGTCTGGGTTAGATTGAGCAGGTCTGGGATAGAATGAGCAGTTCTAGGTTAGATTGGGCAGGTCTGGGTTAGATTGAGCAGGTCTGGGTTTGATGAAGCAGTTCTAGGTTAGATTGGGCAGGTCTGGGTTAGATTGTGCAGGTATAGATTGGATGGAGCAGGTCTGGGTTAGATTGGGCAGGTCTGGGTTAGATTGGGCAGGTCTGGGTTAGATTGGGCAGGTCTAGGTTGGATGGAGCAGGTCTGGGTTAGATGGAGCAGGTCTGGGTTAGATTGGGCAGGTCTGGGTTAGATGGAGCAGGTCTGGGTTAGATGGAGCAGGTCTGGGTTAGATTGGGCAGGTCTGGGTTAGAATGAAGCAGGTGCCAAGCCTCAGTAGCTGGCAGGTGATACCATTGGTATGCCGCGGAGGACGCATGAATGCATTTATGAAGCCATTAACAACTTCTTCCAAAGATATTCTGGCCTGCACCTGGTTCACTGCTCTCCACCTCTTTTTTTCTCTTCCTTCCCCGAAAGCAAATTGGCACCACAAGTGATTACAAGGCTTAGACAGCAATCAGCTTTCATTTGGAAGGCCTTGACTCTCTGTGATCTACATCTCCCTCCCTCTCCCTCTCCCCCCCCCCCTCCCTCTCCCTCTCCCCCCCCCCCCCCCCCCTCCCTCTTGTTTCTCCCTCACTCGCCCGCCACCTGGGGCCTGCCATGAGGGGAGCTGTCTGCGCCGTGTCACTTGACATGGGCTTGGGTTGTCCTTGTGCAATCAGGGTTCGGGGTGGGTGCTCTCGTGAGAAATTAAATGAAGATCCTGCCGCAGAGTCTAGGCAGCGCCACTCTAATCTGTTTTCACTTGTTTTGACTTCCCAACCGGCGGTTTGTTGATTTTGGTGCCGGTCGCTCTTGTGAGCTTCAGATGGCCGTGGAAGCTCTTTAGACTTCATTCATTTACCCTTACAGTTGTTGGAGCAATCATCCCTTAATTGGGATGCCAGTCAAAGAAAAACAAAGACCATAAACACGCATGGACTTCAAAATGAGGGGACGTTTTTGGATGTGTATATATATATATATATATATATATATATATATATATATATATGCAGCAACCTTTCCTTTTTAAAAGTTAAACTCCAATCCCATTGAATAAGGACATCATTCTTGCCAAATCCCTTTTCAAATTAGACCGCGCTGCCTGTAATGAACTGTTGAAGTTTTCAATCCCTGCAATATGAAGTTCTGCGAGAAATTAATTTTGCACTCATTGCACGTTCATTGACCATAATGGTTTGATTAACAAGGTCCCCGTTGGAAAGGAGCGACTGAGAGATGAATGCATTAAGTTTGTTCACACGCCCAGTAGCTCCTCCGCTATTGAGACTAATTGCGTTGTGTCTGAGGAGGATAACTTGTGTTGTGTCATCAGGGGACCTGCACGGGCCGAGAGTAGCGGCGGCCTATTACAGGGAGGGCACCTCCCCAAGAAACACTCAGCCATGACCCTTTCAAAACATTCAAATTTGAACAACTTGAATAACTATTCCAATTACACGGCGGCTGCCAAAACGGCGGTGCGTGGCTTGTTGTAAGAAATTAATCTTCCACACCAAAGATGACGGAGCATTCCCACACCACCACCACCACCACCACCACCACCACCACCACCACCACCACCACCTCCACCACCACCACCACCACCACCACCACCACCACCACCACCACTTCTGTAAATGTAGTAAACAGCTGTTTGACATTGATGAAGCAGCAAATTGTGACTCTACACACAAGTGATTCATAAGCCCGTGTTGGGGGATGTATTCTGCTTCATTAACAGACCAGTTGGCATCATAAATCTTGATTGTGCCTTTTCAGCAAAACGTGGCGCCTCTGGAAAGGATTTAGCCTATTTACAGAGCAGTTCAGGGCATCTGACCGCTGATAGCTGACGGGAATTAATGTTGCCTATTGTTTCACTTCCCGTACACCGATGGCAAGAGAATCACGAGAATGCAGCAATCTCTAGTGATTAATTACAATTATTGAGCCTGCTTCACGCAGACACTTGGCTAATTATTCACCCAAACAATTAAACTGCGATCGCATGTCTGGAAATAAATAGACTGCTACTTTACCATTTAGTTTATTAAGTCCTATTTATTTTGAGTTCTAGCAGGAATAAGTATCTTTTTCCATTGAAATAACTATTTGATTCCTTGTGTGCAACTTTGAGCTCGCTAACAATAAATTGTATTGTAGTCATTGCTTGATACTACTAGCTAATAATTTAGCAATAATACCACCACAGGATCATCCAACCATGTGCTTTTCTATAATACAAAAGGGGACTGGACTTAATGACTGATATGACATCACATCGTCCTACTCAATCCACAGAGAAGCAGGTCATCAGATAAACCAACCGGTCTGTTGATACGCGTAATAGCCAGCCTCGTCACCAGGCCACACAAACAAATGAGAGTAGACAACACGGTGTGCAGTGAGGAGCTAAAGGCACTCATTAGAACGCTGGGGCATCATGGGAGTGGATCCTGTAATGCCTTGCACCAACATGCCACCACAGCTGCTTGTTATGTTATCACAGGGCCCTAATTCAATAACTTTTGCACGATTGCTTCATCAGTGTTATAACTCATGTGTGATGCTTCGGTAGCCAAATGTTATATGGCTACCGCATGCATAATGCAATGTATTCTGTGAGTGCAGTAGTAACCACTAAAGGGGTGTATGTGTGTGGGTGCCCACTGAGGCTGCCCCGCCTATGGTTTGGACAACATGGATGACCTTTCCATAAGGTGGATGTAATAAACGTGAAAATCACTAGGACACATGAAACACAACAGCAAGTATCCGTCTGTGCAGTCTATAATCACTTTTGGGTGATTTCAGATTCAATGCATTATATACTTGAGTGAAACACTTACTTGAATATGGCTTTAAAGATTTGAGTATCGTGGTATATTTGTTTGCCCTACTACATTACTCTACTCTACACTTTTAAAAGGTTTTCCCTGTTTCTTATGGTACTTATGGCATATGGCATTTCTGAAAACGAATTGAATCTGGTGGATTATTTTTGATGCATAGTCTCCATTAAACATACCGTGTTTGGCTGAATCGGGGTAAGAACCACAAGCAGAAGGGGTGTAATCAGTTTGTAGTTGGTTGGTCTCCCAAAGGCAACCAAGACTCTTCCACAGCTTCAAGGGTGAGTTTGCAATTTAGCGTATACAAAATACTGACATCCAATGAGTTAACTAACGTATATAGAATACTGACATCCAATGAGTTAGCATGCATAAAATACTGACATCCAATGAGTTAGCATGTATAAAATACTGACATCCAATGAGTTAGCATGTATAAAATACTGACATCCAATGAGTTAGCATGTATAAAATACTGACATCCAATGAGTTAGCATGTATAAAATACTGACATCCAATGAGTTAGCATGCATAAAATACTGACATCCAATGAGTTAGCATGTATAAAATACTGACATCCAATGAGTTAGCATGTATAAAATACTGACAGCCAATGTGAGATCTCGGAGTTAACAACTTATATAAATATATTGTAAGCAAGCATACAAGTAAGCATATCAATTGTGATGTATTTTCTTTCTACACGCATCTCCTCCTTCTGACCTTTAGTTGGCAGAATTCAATGCTGTTACATTTTTCAAAGTTATTTATTGTAATGATGCACTTATATATATTGCCACTTACTAATATACGTTTATATATATAAACAATATTGAAACAGCTGTGAAAGAGGAAAGTATAGTTGTGTCGTTTTCTTCAGAATAATTACGGTGTGATTGCAAGGCACTTCAGGTAAAGAAAATCCATGTTGCAATTATTTTTGTACATGATTATTTCTCTTGAATGTGTCCAAACCTTGTATTGATTCATCCATACAAAGTGACAAAATTTATTTTCTCCTCCGCAACCGTCCATAATAATCAACTCTATTGTGACAGCATAGCAGTTTAAAAACGGCTACCCATATAATTGCACTGGGTCTCACATTGTGTAGCCTTTATGGAAAGGTAGGCTCCTTCAGACACTGCACATCTGGTTTGATACATTACAAATGTGTCTTTCACACACAGCATATTCCAATTACAGAGACAGCTACACTGACTGATGACAGATCGGAACTGCTATCTGCTCACAGATGTCTGGCTGCTTGGACTGCTTGTTGGCATCAATTATACCTCGTATTCCTTTGAAGATTACTTTAGTTAGCCCACATCTGTTTTCCGATTTGGCAGAATGAAATATATTGAAATTTCCTAATTGAGCAATAGCCACATTTCCTTTTCCAGTGTTTTGTTATCCAATAACTTGCCATAGTAAGATCTTATATTCGTACGTTTGCTCCTGCGATTGCCTTTTCCACCACAGGGTGGCACTGTGGCATCACCAGAACACCCCCAGGAACCTCTAATCAGAAACAAAACTTTGCGAGATGATGTGTTGCAGTCCAGCTGAGGTAACCATGAAAACGAAGTTGTAAGAGCTGAGCCAATGCGATTTAAAAAAGAAGAAAAGAAGTTCGCCAATGTGACTTTAAAATAGCCAGTGTGATCTTGTTTGCTCGTGTGATCTGGATACATTGAGCAAAAGGGAGAGTGATGGCTGTGTGTGCGGGGACTGCGGCAACTCCACGGATGAATGGAGATGCAAATAGGAGGGAGGGAGGTGAAGTCAAAGCCTTTAGTGACGCTGAGCACACCCCAGAGGCCGCGGTGCAGAACGCCCCGCCGCCGCCGCATCAAGGACACAATCCCGCCGCCATGCGTCGTCTCGGCACGCATCGCTTCCTCCCCCCCATCTCCATTCTCATCCAGACAAGGCACTTGACTCCTGATGCCGGGCCAAGCCAATCACAAGTGACAGATGCACCCTCCTCAGAGAATCCGCTCCCCAAACTATTGTATGCTACACGGCCAACAGAAGAGCATGACAAGCAGAAAAATAAGCTTTCAAATAAATATAAAACTGATGTGCTTGAATAGTGACACCTCATGCCGCTCCAATCCCTTGGATGCGATGCCAATTCCATGTCAAGTTTTTGTTCATTTTGTCATTTGTATTCAAATGACATATTTTTTAACTGCCAAATAGACCTGCCTATTCCGTGACATTGGCATCGTTAAGAAATTCAAGTTGGCACGTTAGGCTTCATAGTCAAAAAAGTTGGAAAAGCATCCAGACTATAGTCTCATGGGGTGTTAAGTCTCGTGAGACCTCCTCGATCTCGCGAGTTGACATTATGTCCCTCTCTGCAAAATCATCTGCTGATCTTCGTCAAAAGACAGAAACGTAAATATCCTGATGGTCCCCCGAATCTCGGGTGGTTTTTCAGAATGTGTCCCTTTTACGGTGACGCCAGCCCCATGCGGAGTGTTGTGCCTCTCCGTGATTCATTCAACCATGCAATACTTCCGCTTTCCTCTCCGCTGCGTACAGTTGTACAGGTGAGCCCGCAGCAGGTGAACCTGTCACCGTCGGCACACGCACGATGCCAACAGCTGGCGTGGAAGAAGTGAAGAAGGAAAGTTTGCACGTGGAGAGAGATGGCGTGACAGGCCTCGGCTGTTGTGGTAACGAGAAAAACAAGCGTTTCATCAACATATTTGCACGACATGGCTCTTCTTGGTAAGCTAATGTAAATAATGTCCCCGAAGGTCATAATTAGACACGACAGTGACCCCTCGTGTTGAAATATTTATCATATTTCTCTCAGTGGTAATCAAATTAATATCCTCTTGCTCTTTTTGTGTAAGCAAGCTTTGAGGGATGAGCCTTTCCCCACTTCTGGTCAGATTTCTAATCCATTTCTGAAAATAACATAAGAGCAGTCTAATTGCCGTTTTAGTACCTCCTAATTATTGATTCGCTATGCATGCTGAAACATAATTGGCCACATTTATATTGTAGAATTATTTGATTTATAGTCATAATAAGTAGAGGATTTGACAGACAGAAACCTTTAAATATAAAGATGCTTTGTGCTATATAACGTTGGCCAAGCAGGCAAGTGTATAACAATGTTCCAGGAAGCACTGCCATTTGCTCCCTAAATCCCAGCGTTCTTAACATAGCTTTACTATTTCAAAATGGATGTAGCCTCTGTGTCATTCCCGGTATTTCCATGAGGTATTTTCACACACAAAGTCATCCCAGCTTGCCAGCAAACCCTGGCTACTTCATACCTGCGAAAATAATCCTCCATCTTTTTTTCCATTTGGATTCGATCACCGATGCCCAAGTCTGCTATCACAGCCAAGAGTGCTCTATTGTCTGCTTGCATTATTATTGTTATTAGTCTTTTGGATTGGCTGTGGGGCGATCGGCAGGCTTTGGTTTGGGGGGTAGGGGGGGATGGGGAGTGGGTGCCAGCCTGGATAATTAGTCGTTCTTCCACGCCAGACGGGCACACACTCGTCACTTGCGGGGGAAATGGAAAGTGGCATCGGTATCACAGGAACACCGGAATGCCCTTTGGTGTGAGAAGGGTTGGCTTACCGGCGCATCTGTCCCCTACCTCCAGTCCTCCCGCCACTGGCACCCTGGCCGACGCGCCGGGTGCATAATCACCTTGTCCACGGGTGAATCCTATCCGACGTCTTTTTGAAATTGGAATTGGTGGCGCATTTTGAAAACTGGAACTGACCGGATGGTTTTACTGAAGAGGTGAGACAATGGGTTTGTATTTTCAACCGACAGTGTACACAACGTGAATGTTTTTGAATTCAGCCCGGGAGCCTTGGCACGCAGCATGATTTACGCGACAGGGCCGGTTTCAGGAATAGCTTGGTTTAATCGTTAAAGTGGGGCCCTCAACGCTCCCTGGTAGGCCTCTGTTGGGTCACATGTGTCCTCCGGGCCCCGATGGGCCCCTCGGACGCGCCGTCCCCCTGCTCCCTGCTCCCTCGTGGGGGGCCGCTCTGGCGGCCCCTCGCAGAGATGCGGACCGCCATGTGGAGGAGGAGGAGGGCTCCGCCCACGCCCAGCAGCAGGCCGTAGAGCAGCGGCCACGCCCCATCAAGGACCCCCGGGCCCCCCCGCAGGAGGACCGGGGCCCGCTCCAGAACCAGGTCCAGGTCCCGCCATGTTAGGTCCCGGACTAACACACATACACGTATACACACACACACACACACACACACACACACACACACACACACACACAGACGGACATAAACACACACAGAAACAGATGGACATAAACAGACACACACACACAGAAACAGACGGACATAAACAGACAGACAGACAGACAGACAGACAGACAGACACACACAAGCAGTTGCATATAACTACTCTAAAGTGACTATAAAGCCAGGGTGGGAGGGCATCTCCGTGATCAGAGGAGCCTCCTGTCTTTGCCATTGCTTCTCATCTTGAAGTTGTAACTTGGTTAAAGTTCCCAGGAGGAGGGTGTTGTGTGTGAATGACAGGTGATAATTACATTTTTGAGTTTGCAGGCGTCCAGGGAACAAATAGCCTGGTATGGTTAGGGTGCTGAAGTTTAGCAGTAATGAGTTGGAAAGATGCCCACGGCCAACCAATCTATTCTGGCGTCTCATCTAAACACAGAGTAGATGTAGGACTACAGTGGGGACAGAAACAATCAAAGAAGCCATCCGTGCCTTTTGGAATCAACACAGTCTCAAGAGGGACAGCCCAGAAAGACATCCAAGATATTTAGGCTCTGGTTGAGACTTCTTCACGTCATACGTTTGACACAGAGAACTACACAGAGTCCAAGCAGTCCTTAATAGGATTTGTTCATCCCCACCAGTATATGTCCTCTGAGCTTTTAATGCCTTACATACGACATAATGCTTTGGAATCCAACAGACACATTGACTCTACTAACAGAACAATGTGCGTCATGCAATTTTTTTTTGTGAAATGTTTACTGTTTCCAAGATTCACGATTCTCTGCTTGGTCAGGAAATCTTGCCAACTTCTATGATTATCTGCTTGTTCTGCGGTGGTGGACAGCAGCTCAGTACAGTCTGAAGTCTCCGTCTGTACTGTAGTACTCGAGTATGTGGGAGTGCGCTATTCTGGAAACTTTCCACGCCACCACGACTCAAAAGACAAACTGTGCCGGGGCTCTCGGAGGATTCTCATGAGGCAAATTTGTGCGACGCATTAGTTGTTCCACGAGCAGCAAGTCTGTTCATTAGAGGAGTTCTGCAAATGCAAATGTTTCTGGATACACTTCTCTAAATGCAACTGCTTCCAGCGGAAGCAGTTTAACTTGAGTAGACGTCGGCGTGTTGAGCACTCACAGGCAGGGGAGGAAATCTTTAATCGGGGCTGTGTGACGTACTCTGTACACCTCTCATACTACCGCTGTTGGCGAGGTGTCATTAACAAATGTCAACTTCCTCCCGGGAAGCCGGTCCCTGAAGGGTGTCAGCGACAAGTGACAGCGTGCTGCGTCGAGTGCGGTGAGAGTGCGTCATCAGATGGAGAACCTTACCCTTCCTGGCTGTTTTTCTGGAGTCTTGGCGTGGCTGCGGGCTTCTCTCTGAGTGGGCGGGCAGCGTCTTTAACCGGCTGGCGTGTTTGTGGTAGCCCTCAACGTAGCGTTTGAGACTCAGGGATTTGTCCTGGTTGATGTTCTTCCCCACCTCTGGAAACCAAAAACAGAATCCTCAGTGCTAGACTCCATCATTTAGTCTGGCACCAATTAAGCAGTTTATCAAAGTAAATCAACTCCATATTGGCATGGAAATGACAACAAACACAGCGGATAGCTGAAAGTCATTTGAGTCTCATATTAGACCTCAAATAAATACCCCTGAAAGAAATTCATAGTTAATAGTAGTAAATAGTTAATAGTTTTCCAACTCAGTATTACATTTTAAAGGGATTCTCCAATTCAGTATTTCATTTAATATACTAGTATTGACTATTAGCATTCAAATGTTTTCGGAACATTTCCATTTGTCGAAGGCCACTGAGATCGAGTGAGTGTGAACGTTATCGTTTAAGCTTGGCCAACTCCCTGCATGTTACTTCCTATCCTAAAAAAAACACAACCGGCCGGTGTCGTCAGGAGAGCCTTTCGGTTTGCAAACAGAAATGAGGAATATCGTGTTCACGTGCACACCGCCAGACGTGGCTAATTGCTGAATCGGAGGGAAAAAAAGTAGGCAGCCTTTTGACCGAGACAGTGTTGTTTTTTCCCCGTGCCGCTGTTGACGCCGTCTAATTCCCATCTTATGATTCATGTCGGCCCATCGCAGCTTCTCCTTCTCCTTTAAATCCTCCCCAGCCCCTCTCTGCCGTCTTCCCCCCAGACTCAGCTGATGAAAGCAGCAGATGGTTTGTACTCTGGCTGGTGTCGTCTCCTCAGCGAGTCCTCTGTCTGATCATTTACACCTCCCCGCTATCCAACGCCACTCGGCTGTGCGAGAGTTTTCCTCGCTACAGTGGACCGCTGCCGCCGCCGCCGCCACGCCACATGTCAGGAATCGGCATTGTGCAGAATACGCCACATTTGAAGTTCCAATTAAAACGGATCTCCGAGTAATGAAGCAATTACAAGACGTTGTTAAAAAGTGTTGAATAGGTGCTGTTGACTGGAGTAAACCCAGTTTGAACACACACACACACACACACACACACACACACACACACACACACACACACACACACACACACACACTTGTGCACAACAGTATAGCCCATGGGTGCTTTGTTCCAATTTGCTTGTCATCGAGGGACCATGGCATTGCTGTGTGGTGGGCCCCGGAGATTTCGCTGTAATCAGCAACATAGAATTGTACATGGAAAGTTTATTAGTGTGGTGTGAAACCAACAGTGTTGGCAGTGGAGGGAAGAAACCTTAACTACTTTGTTTGAAAGTCATTAAGTTAACATTAACTTTGTGCTTACTTATTTCTCTCTCTCTCTCTCTCTCTCTCTCTCTCTCTCTCTCTCTCTCTCTCTCTCTCTCTCTCTCTCTCTCTCTCTCTCTCTCTCTCTCTCTCTCTCTCTCTCTCTCTCTCTCTATTCTCAGTACTATTGTCATGCCGTTCAGTCCTCCCTCTCTCTCTCTCTCTCTCTCTCTCTCTCTCTCTCTCTCTCTCTCTCTCTCTCTCTCTCTCTGTCTCTCTCTCTCTCTCTCTCTCCGCACTGCGTTCGCTCCTCACCCGCGGCGATGTCTGACCTGCCGATGTGCTGCAGGCCGCGGGACAGCCTGTCGTAGTACATCTGCTCCCCGTTCCTCAGCAGCCAGTGTGTCAGCGCTGTCCTGCACTCCGCCTCCCTGGCTGGTAAACACACACAACATATGGGTGTCAGGACGGACCACTATCTCCCCGCTCGCACTCAGTGTGATGAGGAGGAAGAGCCGGGTGGCTTCTCCCCCTCCTGCACTCTCACTGGAGCAGTCGGCACACCTCAAAAGAAGTGCAAGTGACAACATTTTGGAGGTGCAAGAAGTGCCGGAAGTGTCTTTGGGGAGGGCTGCGTTGGCTCTTTATCTCTGCCATCACGTCATTTTATTATTTCGACCTTCCCGAGTTCTTTTCCCGGGAACGCCAACTGCCTGCACTCCAAAATCAACGACACCGACACAAACAACGCTTGTATAGAAACAGTTTGGCTTGAAGAATTATACAAATGGAGTTGAAAGGTTGTGAATGGAGTATACATCAGAAGCTACATATATCCGAAGCACAAAAAGAGTACAAAATACTTAGAAAAATACAATAGAGGAGGCTCTATCTAAAGCATTCAATAATCTAGAAAGATATTTGTACTGTTTGTACAGAATATTCCAGTACTTTTTCTTCCAGTCAGGAGTAAGTACCTGCTCAGGCTATGGTCGCTGGTCTGGTGAAGTCCATGAGTTTCATTACCGTCTGCATCGGAGGCGTCCCTCCTGGCTCGCGGCTTGGGGTCCAGGCGGTTGTTCTCAGGAAGGAGGCGCTTCAGGTGCTGGAAGATGTTCTCCTCTGGGCTGGACAGGGCTGCGAGGAGGTCCCTGCACTCTGTGGACGTCAGCAGCTCCACCAGGCGCTCTATCTGATGGACCCCCACGTCCTCGGCCACTGAAGCCCCACAACACAGGCTTAGTAGGGCTGCCCCCACAACGTGACCCCTGGGTGATGCTTAAAGCGCCCGACGAACTAACTAAATAACAGGATGTCTTTCTCTACCTAACCAGGAATATCCTTTATTTATTTCTTTGTTTCAAGGGTAAATTATTTTTCAGTGACCTTCAATTCTAGCATTGCTTTTGATTGCTAATGGTGTTATTGCAGCATTGGTTCTTACCTGTTTCTTCTCCGTAGCATGGAATTAAGAGAAGGAAGAGGAAAAACAAGAGCCTCTGATCTTTCATGTTGTCTGAAGTAGTGCTCACTCAACGTTTACCTTCAAACCCTCAAACGCTTGAGTTATCTTGACTGTAAACAATAGAACCCTTTTACTTCAATTTACCATCATTCTAAATTCTCCATAGCAACTCCATGATGCCATCCATTTAGCGTCCATCTATATCAGTATGTATTTTTTATTTGAAACAAAAATAATTGGTTCTTCGTCTATGAATATTTGAATTGGTTCTACCACATGCATTCGTCCTACTTGCTTCACAAGCGTGTGTGTGTGTGTGTGTGTGTGTGTGTGTGTGTGTGTGTGTGTGTGTGTGTGCGTGTGCGTGTGTGTGCGTGTGCGTGTGTGTGTTTGTGTGTGTGAGGAGCAAATGCATGTTTATTTGGCGGGTGCCACCAGCACCGCCATCAGGCAGAAATCTGTTGCTCATCATTATTTTTATTTCAAAAGGTTTTTCAGGGATTTGATTGGATTGAGCTAAAACAGGAAGAGGAAGTTGTTGTGTTTTGAAACCTCCAAATTCCTCTTTCAGGGGTTATAATTATTCTCGTTGAACCTAAAAGTCTCATGCAGATGAAAACACCCCAAAAATAGTAGGTAGTAAGAGCACAAAATTGACATGCGGATATGGGTATCTTTTCCATTTTTAATTGGGTGCAATTCCCATAATATCTATTAGGATTCAATAGTGAATTAAATAACATCAGCTGGTGGGGATGTCTTTGTTTGTTTTTAGTTTAATATACTATAACTAGAGACAATTGCACTGGGCTATAACTGCAGTAATTCCCAGCATGGAAAACAATATTTAATGACTTTATGGTTTAAATAAAAACTTGGTCCCTCCTTTGTGAGATAAGTAGATTGTTTTCATTAAATTGTAGAGTCTGTATGCTGGAACTAAATGTTACTCATGCTCACTAAGGGAAGAAAGTCATTTCGTATGCTTAATAATGATCGGTTGAGGGCAGTCTGATTGCTATAGAGATTATTTGTGAATGTTGCAATTGTATAAATGAACAACACCAGGCATTGATAAGGACATGTCTTTATTTAGGTAGTATTCGTAGTACACAACCAGACAGAACATCTCAAGGATAACAATTCACACACACATTCTAATAATACATTTAAGTAAAGTAACCATATGCAACAATTCCCATAAACCTTTATTATTAAATGTGAAAATAGTTTGGCAATCATGGAAAGTCATTCTGGTGCCATTATCTCAAGAAGACTTCCTGGCTTGTTGGTCGGTTTTGGACGTTCAACCCCATGCCTCTTACTCTTCACACCACTGAAATCTGGTTACCATGGATACAGACTCCGGTGGAATGAAGGATAGAACACATGATATACCCCGACGCTCAGCAGATTGGATCATTTCTGAAACACATGTGGCACACAAAATAGAGCATAAAATTGGATCGTAATCTGCAATCCCAACATTGACTAAAGCGTTCAGTTTCCCAGAAGTTATCCCAACATAACCCCCCATTTGCACCAACTTTTATTTTGCTAGCCGTTTCACACGTCTCAGCGGGTCCACGGGACGGCGTGATTCATGCGGGCGCCTGCGAGGCAGAGGAGGACGATGGGAACAAGGGAGAGGGAGCACAGCCCGGCCTCTCCCTTGGCTCACATGGAGTCCTATAATCGGAGCGCTCTGCAGGCCCAGGCCTGCTCTGCTGCCTTGGCTGCAGGGCTCGTGGCTGCCCTGGAACTCCCCGCTCCTGTCCTGAGCCAGGTGACTGGAGGAACTCCTCAATCCTCTTGCAGTCGTTGTCCCCCCCCCCCCCCCCCCCCCCCCCCTAAACCGCGCCAAAACCAGCACCAGTGTGACGCTCTTCCTGGTGAAACACTACACCAGTCCACCGCCAGCCTGACTCTATCACCCCCGCGCCCTCCTGCACGCGTCCCAACAGCTCACCCTCACTTCCTTTTTCACATAACTAGACTAAAAATGGGTGTTGTTGATCGCTTGAATATGTATTTTGAAGCAGGCAGCCGGCGGTGAAAGGCAAAATAATCACATGCACCCACTAAATAATGTATTTATTCTTTGATTGCATTAGCAAAGAAATCAGGATGGAAATGGGACTACACTTACACGCCGAAAATGTAAAGTGTCTCCTGATACTTTCTCACATTCTGTAGTACAAGTTTGTTGTCTTACCTTGATTACTTCCCTCATCTTTGTTTCCCAGTGAGTTTTCAAGAGTATTACCCAAATAACCAATGCCACCATGTTCAAGGCTCCTCGTGCAGCCCTGCAGACACCACTAACAAAGCACTATCCGTCTTCTCTCTGACCTTTTTGGCTACCTGGCTCAGGTATTGGTATTTTAGAAGCCCCACCGACCAATCAGATGCGGGTGCTTGAGCAAGACCAACCCCCTTTGGGTAATAAAGAGCTGCCACGCCCTGCAATCTTGTTTTATTGCATTACTAGAAAAAGGAAGTTAAGGACCTGTTCTTAAAAAACAGGCAAAAGAAATATGACATAGTTGTGGAGTGACTAAGATGAATAATCAGTTGAATCTGAAGTTATTAAGGAAATAATGAGTTTTATTTAATCTGACAGAAAAACCAAGTTATATGTAACATATGTTGTCTAAATGTATCAATGCACCCTAATGTTTATTTCATGAATTCTATGTGCTTGTCACTTTATCTGAAAGGCCATCCCTTTCTTCCCTTTCTAAAGCGTCTCTGTTGCAATTCAGGACTCATAACAAACCAATCTCAAGTCAATTCTCCTAACAATATTTGAGAGATAATTGCCTACAATCGGAATAGGAATAAAAATTGCTCTATGCAATTAGTGCGGTGGCTTAATGTTCTACCTCTGAGCATCGTTTATCCCCAGAAAATTCAACTCCACATGGAAATACTAAATTATCATAATAATTCAACAATCCCGCTAACTGCATCTGCCTTTAGGCTATGTTTTTCAGGGTTTTTTTGGACACAATTGCCTTCTCCAAACAATATTCCTGGCTCCAAAAGGCATTCTGCTTTCGGGAGATTCTAGCAAAGAATATTTAAAGCCCCAAGTCACCCCTCCTCTCCTCTTTTCTTTTTGGGGGAAACGCGGCGACACCCAACATCCCAGGACTTTGAAAGGATTTGGGCCGAGCTAAAAACATTCCTGTCTCCTAGTCGTACAATAGATGGCCGGGGGGGAGGAGGGGGGGGGGGGGGGGGGGGAGCACCACCCGAGCACATTCTTAAGGTGTAGCTCCACACTCCAGTCTGACCAACATGTTTCTTTTGAGGGTATACATTCATTCATGGCCCGATGTGCTTTGTGTATCGTTCGATTGACAGGGACAGCGATGTCGAGGAACCGGTGTTGGTTTTATCTTTCGGCTCGTTCCTCCTGAATGTTTGCTCTGAGCCGGGTCACTCTGGACAACAGCATCTTGACAGCTGGAAAGCGAGGATATAAAAGTAGAAAAGTCCTAACGATGACGGCGCAAGAACAACATGTCCACAGCAAAAGGTCATGGAGGCACAGAGGCCAAGTCCACTGAAATCGAATGCCTTTTACCATGTTTTATTTTACCATATGTTACACTCCGTAACCGTAATATTCCAGTGTGTAGAATGAATGAATGAAAAACACAACAAGATGTATGCGACAGAGGTCTACTGCAATGGTAGCAAATAAACTGCAATGCATGTTTTTTAAGCAAATGTATATTGAATCATTATTAATGCAAGAGGTGTTTGCTTTTGTTGCTGCTTATCTGTTGCCCAATCTCTGTAAGTCTTAATGAGTGTGTCTGTTGGAGCTTAAGGGCGTGTTTCAGGCTCATGAATGAGACGTTAAGTGTTATGCTTCCAATGCATAGACCTCTAATGATGCTGTCCCTTTTGTTGCATTGTCTCACTGAAATAACATCACCAATAGCTTTGTAAATTATTTATTCATACCCTTGTTGCTTATTGGATCGAAGGGATTTCACTTGCTAATAGCACTGTGTCATGTTGTTACTGCTCCCATCACTGCTGTTCAAGATTATTTAAAAAATGATGAAAAAGTACAAAATCCATCCAGCCGCAGCTTAATCAACCCAGAGGCTTATTCTCACTGAATCTATTTGTTGTTCGGGGAAAAAAGGAAAAAAAAATCGAATAATAAACCAAAAGTGTTGTGTGTCGGCTACTCCAAAAGTTACAGAGTGGATATGTTTAAGTTGAATAACTTAACTGAATGTCTCATTAGAATAAGTATGCTTCTGGGATACACTTGGCAGCCTTACTGATACATGTAGTCATGTATCACTTGTGTGTGTTTATACATTTATATATATATAGATGGGAATGCCGTCCGTAGAGGTGAAACGAAGGCATTACCATAGTGTGAACGAGGAGGTGTTGGATGTCGTGCTGTGTGAAGGCAGAGGCCTCGCTGGGACACGTCATGCTGTGGAATGTGTGCTTCCCCCAGGCGGGGAACATCCTCTCACACGCAGCCCAGCCCTCCTCTTCATCCACCGTGTGGGGGTCTGCCACGGTCAGGAGGGCCCTGACTAGTCTCCTGGAGAGGAGTGGGTCTCCAGGGTCTTCACCACACTCCGTACTACGGTGAACCGGTGAGCCCCCGGTTGCAGTGACTTTGACAAACTTCACATTTTTATTTTATTTTAACCAACCTTTATTTATTCAGGGAAGAACATTGAGAGCAGGCTCTCTTTTTCAATGACGCCCTGATTACAACGCACAATAAAAACGGAAACACAAATGTATAATAGAAATAAACTGTAGGTCATGCAACCAGAACTACATTAGAATACATATAAATAATTCATAGGGCAATAATACATAAAGCAACATAATGTTTCAGAGTGATTTCTGAGCACGACTCATTAGTGAATACTGAACAGACTACGGCAGCTCTGTGCCGGGAGTTTAGCTTTACACACATGATGTTAGGTTTAGCAGAGGGTTCGCTCCAAATGGACTTGAAGTTAATTCAGTTACAGATCATTTAGGAGCAGGTATAGTTCTACGTAACTTGTTAAATTGATACCTACAGGTATTTTTCATAGAGCAGGCTGTATGAAAAATACATATTCAGCATATTGCCTCCAAATATGTTGTATTGCTGTACCTATACACACAGGGATTGCTTTAGCTCTTAAAGGCATCAAAAGTCTTTTGAATGAACGTCCTCCCAAGGTTAAGACATATCTACAGTGGCCCTAGTTCTCTCTGGATGGGCCTTTGTTTGTTTAATGGATAAACAATTAAAAATGTGTTTTAACCGCACAAAGTCTGCAAAATGTTGGGTACTTTAAAGTATTCAGGAGGATATATTTATTCTCGTGGGTGTGGACAGTTTGCAGACTGCCCCCCCCTCCCCTTCTCTCAATCCCCTACTTGCTCTGATTCTCTGGGTAATCTCCCGTTTCATTGGCTGACTCTGTTCAGACTTGCCTGAGCAGGAATGCACCTACAACCTGATGCACTTTTATGTTCATGCAAATGAACTCTGAAGAACGGCAGCGTTTTGCAGTGTACATATTTCATTCTCCATTTGGATTCTGAATGTGGATCCCAGAAGTGGTTCTCAGAATACCAATGACCTCTCTCCCCGAAGTTGAGGACACTCTTCTGGCCTGACTGGGATACAGCGCGACAGAGCTTCATGATGATGGTTTGATGTGTTCAAGATTAAGTTGAAAAATACAAAGAGTTTCTATTTGTTTTGGTAAGGTTTAGGAATTTCAATGTATTTAGTGTATAATCGACTGAACGGAGAATTCCAGATGACCCAGTACTTAGTGTGTGAACATGACGTACCTTTAACCGTCCTAAGGAAGCCCTTCAGAGCTCCAGAGTGGGGAGGGAGGGGGTGGAAAGCTGCATAGAAAACCCCAACGACTTATCAGTCAAGTTTTGTTAACTTACTTCATTTGGATGGATTTCACATTTCACATTGTCTTGCAATGCCAAAACGACAACACAACTAAATTCACAAACTGATTGGGTTAGCTTTTGCGTCGAATTGCATCGCTATTGCATCCAGCAGCCATCTGTTGGCCTTCACTGAGTGGCAGCGTATGCTTCCAGCCGGCGCACTGAGAAACGTGTGTAAAAATAGATAACAAATGAGGTGTTACGTATACAGCATGTCAAACATTGGTCCCCCCCCCCCCCCCCCCCCCAGAATGAATGCGGGGGTGCTGGGGGTCCTCCGTTTGGTGGTGACAGGGGGGGTCCCTCAGTGCCCTGTGTTTATCTCAGGCTCTGGTTGACGTAATGGAATGTTTTGTAATAACAGAGGGGAGTTGAGAAATGACACCGCAGCAGGTTTAATGGAGGCCGTCTCTCCTGCCCACTGGGTTCTGCCCTATCCCCATATTAGCGGACGAATTAGGACCAGTATGCGTGAGGTTGTGGGCTTGTGTGTGTGTGTGTGTGTGTGTGTGTGTGTGTGTGTGTGTGTGTGTGTGTGTGTGTGTGTGTGTGTGTGCGTGCACATGCACCTCTTCTGTAAAGTGAGTGAATCCGGGTGAAAACGAAAAAAGAACTCTTGCCTTGCTGCACGACACAGCGATAAACATTTGTATTTGTTTGCAGTTATTCTGTCCAAAACAGGTGTGGTGGGCCTCAGTGGGATTGTAACAGTTGGTAAAATGGTGGCTGGTGTGCCATCCACCAGTGCTGTGGTTTGGAGTCAACCTCGTCCCCCATGAGCTGGACGAGTCTGGGCTTGCTGTGGGCTTGCTGTGGGGCTGCACAGCGCCTCTGTCACCACGTCTATAGAGCTGACAGCATTCCAGCTGGCTGGCTGAAGAGGTGCTGATTAGCCCCCGTTTGCTCTACATGTGTGTGTAAAGTCTGTTTGCAGGAAGGAAGGGTGGGGTGGATGTGTGTGTGTGTCTGTGTGTTTGTGTGTGTGTGTGTGTGTGTGTGTATATGTTAGTGTGTGTGTGTGTGTGTGTGTGTGTGTGTGTGTGGTGTTGGTGGAATGGGGGTAGCATAGGTCAACAATGGTTCTGCCCATCGATCCGTCTCACCCAGGTGGTGAGTTAGCCGGACGCTATCGGTTTCTGTGGACCAATCGCAGTGCCGTGGCCTGCATCCCACTATGCTTGACCAAAACTACAGTACAACAATGTTATGGGCTTGAGTGTGAGTTGAGTGAGGTGCATTTGATTATACAAGCCTGCGGTTATTGTGTGCTTGGGTTAAGATCTATATACATGTGTTTGTGTGTGTGTGTGTGTTGTGTTACGTCCCACTAATTTGGTGTTTTGTGTCTGTGCATAACTTTCAACATGTTGTCGACCAGTATAGAGAGCATCTGTGCACGTAAAACTCTGCAAGTTGATATTGATTCTGTTTGCAAAGTAACATAATGTGATTGGAATAGCTTTTCTGCTTGTTCATTCATCTGCTCTTTAAAAACACATTTATCTTCAAGGTATGATAAAGCACAACAGAAGAAGCACAGTGTACTTTCAAAATATCCTTATTAGATAGTAAAGGAAATCCGTCTCTGTCCCTGGCTGGCATTATGTTTTATTATTTTGGATTGGATGTAATGTAACTTTCAATTAAAAGAGCTGACAGCTGTAATATAAATGGTAATGGTTTTGTTATTGAAATACAGTAATACACATGGTTAAGCATATTGTATATACCTTATTATGTACGTTAATTCTATGTATAGATACAAGTGAGGAAGCACTTGGTTTATTTTATATCAGGCTAAAACCTAATCCTCTTTCCGTATTCAGAAAAATAAAACCATTGAATGTGGAATCCTGAGTCTGGTTATCAGGATGCAAAATATTGAAATGCACTCTTAATTAAAACACAACCTCCTTCCTCGAGATGTGTAGGAGGTGTTATTACATCAACAAAAAAAATCCTTGGCGGCAGACTCTTCTTCTAATTGGGAGAGTGGAAGTGGTGTTCGGAGGCTAATGGGAACAGTAATACCAGACCACTCTCTGACGATGAGTCTTCCCACAGTCCAGGGCGTCTGAACCTCCCACGTACACGCACGGCGCTAGGTGCCTCGCATAATGGCACTAATGACACAGGAGGATGGGACGCACAGATTGCTTGTTCAAAATGTGTCATTCATGGAGAGAAGCAAGGTGGCTTGAAGGCTGTGTGTCGGGAAAGAAGAGGAACACAAGTGGGAGGGCAACTTGGACAATCACAAAGCAGCACCGGTGACATAATGTGAAATCTATTGACGACAAACATTGATGAATGTAAGATGGCTGTGTGTTAAAGGTGGTCCAGTTCAATAAACTAAACTATCAGGAATGGAGTGTATGACATATGACCACATAAAAATTCATATGATATGAACCCAGATAACTATGAATATATTTTATTGAAAGTTTGACCTGCTAGACACATTTTTAACATTAAACCCTTACCTTTAGATGTAAGCCGTTAAAAAGGAAACAACTTTGATAATGCAACGAAGCATAAAGCTATTGAGTGGATTAGGACTGTTAAACTTTAAAACCCTCTTTACTACAATGAGGAGTGATTCGTAAGACTCTCTGCATTCTTCTGCTTTAGCTGTCCGGGCATTTTACCACTAACAGCAATTCAATCATCAGTTTCACACTATAAAAATTAGGACCGTTTGAATATCTAAATGACGACTCTAGCAAATATATCATATTTAATTTCTAGAAAGGTTATTTTTTATTTCCATTGCATTAAAGAAATTGATGCTAAGCCCACGGGCAATTTATCTACCACTCTATTTGTAGAAGTTGTCACCAAATTGACATTTCGTTATCTGGCAATATTTGTAAATAAATATATAAAATATTTATTTTTCATATTTTGCCTGTTACTTATCAAGATGAAACAGGAGGAGGAAAACAATTTGTTGGTACTTTTTTTTGACATTTGGCTTCCAGCCCATGGCGTCCATTTATTCAGTAGCAAAGGTTGGAAATTGTAGTCTAGGAAAACAAATTATATATCGAGATCAAACGCCGATTCCCCTTTATGAGGTGAGCTGTTTACCGGGAGAGAGGGCAACAATAAGAGCAGATGTATTGTGTCACAAGTCTATTTATATCACACACATACACAGAGCTGCAATATTCCCCACTTCACATGTGAATCAAAATAGTGTCCTGGGTTCAGGGTTTTGATTGAAGGAGCTATCTTGATCTAATGCGATAAATATGCATCCCTTGGCCTTTTCAATTGAATTGAAGCCAACAATTAGTCTGGTGCTCTATAGATTCATGACATTTTGGAGTTCTCTTGTGTGGGTCAGGCTTACCTGGTGGTGGTGCTGGTGTTGGTGGGGGGATGGTGCTGGTGGATAGGGTGTGTGTGAGTGTGTGGGCGGTGATTTGTACCCATGCATGACCTGAGGCGAGCTAAAGCCCGTCTGTACGTTAAGAGTTGATCTTGGAGGAACGCATTCGGCCTAGATGATAAACAACCCAAACCTTGCTAGCCAGACAGACGCGTTGTGTGTGTATGGTTTTTGTTGCTTTGGGTTCTTCATCACTTTACCTCGCCCCACTCTGCCTTGTTCGAGTTCTCGGTCCTCCAGAAGATGGGTGGAATGTGGACAGGAGTCAACACGTCCCGGCCCTCTCTTCCTGTCTGCGTTCCTCCCTCACCCTTTTCCCCCTGCATGTGCGTGTGTAAACTAGCTCAGCCCTTTAGTGCCCTGGTCCACCTAGTCTCCACGCACACCAAACAAACCCAATCCAAGCACACGTGTTGACAGTACATGGGGTCGGCTTAGCTCAGAAGGTAGTGCGGTCGTCTTGTAACCGAAAGGTTGCTAGTCCCAGCTCCTCCTAGCTGAGTGTTGATGTGTCCCTGAGCAAGACGCTCAACCCTAACCGCGCCTGACGAGCTGGCTGTCGCCTTGCACGGTTGACTCTGCCGTCGGTGTGTCAATGTGTGTATTAACCGATGTAAGTCGCTTTGGATAAAAGCGTCTGCTAAATGCACTAATTGTACATTGTAATGGATCAGAGCAACATCACATGCACCCCTGGGGTTTTTGGGGCGGCAGTGGGATGGGGACAGATGTGAGGCTCCATTCCATCCAGAGCACCGTTTTTTAAAACAATGAAAAAAGTAGGAGTGAAGGGATTGAAAGATTCAAGAGTTTGCCATTAACTGCACCGGATGAAGACATGTGATGAGCTGCTTCACGCAGACAGAGGAACACCAGAGCCTCTCTCATCTCCTCGCCCCCCCCCCCCGTCCCCCCCCCCGTCAACTCTTCACACATTGTAGTGAGACTACTGAAGTTACTACAGGAATGTGTGTGTTTGTGTGTGTGGGAGGGGGGGGGGGTTGTGTGTGTTTTATGCTCCTCGATACTGAAGAAAGGAAACATGAGCCTGTGTTCTTTGTTCAGCTCCTCGTCCCCTCTTATCAACAAGGGTTAAGTCAGCAGTGGAAATTTGATTCTGAGGTGAGATTTTGTTTGAGGCACGAACATTGAAATGCTGCGGCTCCGCGGATCTTGGATAATGATTTGGGAAAACTTCAGTATTTCATGTGCTTCATCCTTCAAAATTCAGCAGAGCAGCACCGATGACAGCGCTAAACCCGGGCCTTGTTTGGGGCACATCCTACCCTGATCTCTGAATAAGGGGTTATGCTGAGGAATCTCTTGCTTAACAACAACAAACACACAGTAACGCATCTAGTAAGGGCAGCTCCCTTTACCCGTGGAATAATGAAAGCCCGAGCGGGACCCAGTTGAGACAATAACAATCTGACCTCCAGGAGGATTAGGGAGTCATTGGGTTAGTTGTGTTTACGAAGCGGAGGTGATGCCAGTGGAGCGCCATCTATTGACAGAAGCAGGAAATTAGGAAACAGGGGCAGATCCTTGAGTGCCACCAGAGGCCACTGTGTCTTCATGCTATACCGGCTGCCAGCTGGAGCCTGGGTATTCCTCCCAACGCACACACACACGAGAGGCGCCGTTTCCACCGCGGATTGGTAACGGCGCCCCAGGTTTAGACAGAAAGCATTGTCTCGGCTTTGTTAATTGGGATCTTATGTTATGTCATTATTTAAGGTTAATAAGTACAGTTATGTGGAGGGAAAATGTGTTAGCTCACTCTCAAGTTATGACGTTGTGTATAATGAGATGCCCATTGGGCCGATGAATGTCATGTATTTTTGTCTATGCTTCTCTCAAATGTGTGACTCATTAATTCCAAATGTATAATATCTATGTGTTCTAGTGATTCAATATTGCACATTGTAGCTTTGCCCTTGTAATTAACGGTGTAATTTTCCTAACCCTATGCATATTCTGCATATATAATTTTTTTGTTTATGTAGATAGGTAGGTCGATATGCAAATATATATATGCAAAATATATACACATATACATATATATGTACACACAGACCCACACCCACCCACATGATTGCACAGACATGTATTTGTACGCACATGCATTATGTGTAATAGCCTATAATCCCAGTGAATTTAATTTGACACGCAAAGAAAGCAGACAGAAACAAATGATATATACAATCATAAGGCCTGTGTGTGTAAAATGTAATACAAATAAACTAAGATAATCTGCCCCGGCTAATAACCCGGGGCAGTCAGCTGCCCGTCATGTAATGGGATTCTATTCTCTGGTATAACCCCCCCCCACCATATGCAGCCCTCCTCTCCAGAATCTGCCTGGCAATTAGCCGCTCGCTGGGTGTGAGGCGCAGAGTGTGAACACAATTTGAGGCACCGGTGTGGTTTCACACTGGTGTGGTTCCACACTGGTGTGTCCATCGCCACGCAGAGAGCTGCCTCTCCCTCCTCCTCTCTCTTAGCAAATCATGGATGAGATATCTCTCTGCCTACTGTGGAACCAGGGCTAACCTAGGACCTTCTTTAGTTTTGGTCGCTGGTTAAAATAACGTCCAGTAGGATGGATTTGGATGTGATTAAAATCCGTCCT
>NC_082382.1:9221227-9253790 GCF_031168955.1 Gadus macrocephalus | reverse complement strand
TGCCATAAAGATCGATCTCCAGCACTTCCCCGATGCATTTCATCACACTGCACCATTTTGAGAAGAGACACATTTCATTCATACTTAAATTTGAAATGATTGCTGCCGAGGCAAACCCAATATAGTAGCGTACGCACCAGCGTAGAATAAAATGACCGTTGTGCCCCAGCATATACAAAGTCTGACCCATCAATCTGAACACACAGCGGGCCAATAAAGGTGTCACATCCTGCCTTACAGAGTGGCTGGGAGAGGGCTGTGTTCAAATCACGGTGTGGGTCCCAGTTGAAGTCATTCTCTGAACCCCATATCATGTATAAACATTAATAAAACACACGCCTTCTCCATCTTTTCCCCAGCTGGGGGGGGGGGGGGGGGGTGATGAGGTGATGTGTGGTTAGGAGAGACTGAGTGGCACATTGCTCTCCATCTCTCCCTCGGCTGAGCGCAGCTCACAGAGGTTATGTCGTGAGGTGGGACACTTTGTAGGAGCTGATCGAACCCAATCTCTCTCTCTTTCTCTCTCTCTCTCTCTCTCTCTCTCTCTCTCTCTCTCTCTCTCTCTCTCTCTCTCTCTCTCTCTCTCTCTCTCTATATCTCTCTGGCCGGCGGGTGTGACTCTTGTCTTGGATACCGTACCTCCAGCTCTCGTAGGACGGGGTGGTCCTCTATCCCAGGGAAAAGCACCCTCATGGCGTAGGTGCGGTAGTCGAGGTGGGGGATGCCGGCTCGGTCCAGGTCGCTGGTCAACTCGTTGATGTCCGTCTGAAGCTCCGCAAAGGCTGAGTGATAGAGAGAGAGAGAGAGAGATGGTTACGGTATAGATATAGACGGAAATAAAGAAAGAGAAGAAAGGAGGAGGATAAAGAATAGTATTAGAAAGAAAGAAAGAAAGAAAGAAAGAAAGAAAGAAAGAAAGAAAGAAAGAAAGAAAGAAAGAAAGAAAGAAGGAAAGAGAGAAGGAGAGAAAGAAGAGAAAGAATAAGTAGCACATTTTTATCTAGAGACCTCAGGAGGAAAATGAAATCCTTCCTCAATCCCTGGAGACTGAACTGGGTGAATCCGTCTTATCTCTGTGATGTTTACCGTCTCATCAAGAAGCTGACAGTTGAAGCCTAAGATAGTCTCTCCACATCAGAAAACTCAATATCTCATAGCTCCTACTTCATAAAAAGAAACACACAAGACGCCGCCCCACAAACACACGCACACGCACACACACGCACACACACACACACACACACACACACACACACACACACACACACACACACACACACACACACACACACACACACACACACACGTACACACACACACACACACACAGACACACACACACACACACACACACACACACACACGTACACACACACACACACACACAGACACAAAACACAAACAAAACACATACACACACACACACGCCACCCTTCTGACTCTCATTTCTTTTTAATCATTTTTATCTGCTGGCCAGTAAATTGGCCAGTAAAGCCGTGCCCTGCAGTGTGTATGTGGTCTCAGTGTGTGAGCGCAGGTGAGCGCTGGTTAATTGGCTCCATCCTGACTGAGTCCTCCCGGCCCGTCAGGCTCTGCTGCTGTGATGCGTCAGCCTCTGGGTGGGGCTCCTTGACAGCAGCCTATCACAGGAGCCGCAGCAGAATCACCCCCCTACCAGCTTAGGTACCAATCAACCCCTTGCATCCTGGTCCCCTCACTCAGAGAGGGAGACATGTCTGGTTGTCATGTCTGAGACGTGCCCATACACACACATCGTACACACACACACACACAAACACACATACACGCACACACTGACACATAAACATTGGGCGTGCACCCATGCATGCCTATACACATGGACACACCTGCACACAAACACACACACTGAAGCACAGGGAATACAGGTAACCTCTCCAAATCCATTGGTAGTGGCAGTGTGCTCCTCGCGCTCTGATGGTTAAAACATGAGCCCCCCGTCCCTAGGTGCACGTGTCTGGGGGCCTAGTCTGGTCCCGGGTATTTGCCTAGCGATCTGTCTGTCAATTTCACCAATCTGGGGGATTATGTGCAGGAGATAATTGGTGCTACGGTGTTTTTTTCTATTCGTTTTCTTTTCTATTTGTATTGGAGCCGATCCTGTGGGAGTCGATTGAGGCTGACGTTGTAAAACTCACCTGTTCAAACTCGCACACAACGTCTAACTGATCACTGTTTTGATTGTTTGTTTGTTTTGTTTTGTCTTGTTTTTTCCGCAATGTTTTTTTTTTTTTAAACGATTTATGATGACCATATGCTCTGTAAGGTGACCTTGGGTGTCTTGAAAGGCGCCTCTAAATGAAATGTATTATTATTATTATTATTAAAAGGTTCAGCACTGCAAGCTGCTTCCACAAGGTCACTACAGCCATAACCACACGGCACGCTCCACTCACTGTTTCATACACCACCTCACCGTCCAGCTACATCCACTGCTGTAGTGTGCTGCAGGTGGAGGTCCTTCTAAATCCACTACTGTGGTCTACTGTAGGTGGAGGTCCTCCTCCATCCACTAGTGTGGTGTACTGCAGGTGGAGGTCAGGTCAGAGGTCAGGTCAGTGTGCTGTGTACTGCCGTTGGCCTCACACTGTGCCGCAGGTCAAAGGTCAAATGGAATTATTTCAAACTCCTCTGGTGTCTGCTGTTAAAAACCCTGGCCCAACGGGGAACGTGTGTTGTTCGTTTGTTGTGTTTGTGTTAGCGAGAAGTTAACATGTGTGGGTCATCTGGTGCTGGGGGGCCACGGGGGGTCTGTCGGCCAGAGAGGTTGGAAGTTGGAAATGATTATCATTCTCCTAGAATTACAGCTCGATTCTTTTCTTTATAATGTAACGTTCAGAACGGAAAACTAACTTGCATGTGAAATTATAGTAAGTGACAGCTGGAGTGGATGGGGTGTACAATCTCAACATGGAGAGAGTGTCAAGCCTTGGCCCCCCATAAGGTGGGAAACCCCCCCCTGCTAACAGGAGAGAAAGGCTGCTGCTTTATAATGTCCTCAGATTATTAAATTACATTCAAGGGACCGTGGACAATAGAGAACCAATTGGCCTTGGAAAGAATATACATAATATACATAAACACACAAACCAACACACACACACACCAAATCCTGTGTAAAGTATGGAAACACATCTTTCTGATCAAAAGAAAAGCACATTTTCAGAGTAAAGTACCACCCGGTTCCTTAAGGACTGTCACGATGGAAGCAGAACAAACAAACGCTCAACCTCGGCGGCAGCCATCTTGGTTGTGCACAAAATACCTCATGGGCACTTCTCTGCACTGTCATCAAATTAAACCTGCTATCTGTCTGAACAGGAGGGGGCCAAACCCCAGCAAACAAAACATGATCTTGCAGATTCCTCTGGTTCCCATGCTAGCCTCTGGATCATCTGACACAAACATGGTCGCCTTCCTGCCTCACCTTCTTTGCACTCCAGGGCCACACGGGACTCCAGGTTGTCCATCTGCATCTGCAGCTCTTCAGCGTCAGGTCGTTCTAGCGGGACTTGCGCTTGTAGGCGATGAGCACGAGGATGACGATGATGAGGAGGAGGCCCCCGCCCGCCGCGATGCTGACGATGGCCGGCAGCGTGAGCAGGCTGTCGGACAGGATGTTGACCGCGCCCGGCGACACATGCAGACCGCCCACCTGGACCTGGGCGGGAGACGAGCCGGAGGGGTCGAAAGGTCAACCATCAGACATTCATGGATGTTTATTTTAGCATGCATAAGGCAGGATATGAGATGACCTGGAGGATGTATCTTATGCTTCAATGTCCTCCAAAAGTCAAGATAAACATTCAGGAGGTGAATCTATTCGACACAGAATATGGCGTCTGGGAAAAAGCACAGTAAAAACACACATTATCCAGGACTGGACCTAAATGGACGCGCAGGAGGTCAAACACATGCGGCTTCCTCCAGGCGGGCTCTGGGTTCACGGGTCTGGGCTGTGCACTCACTAAGAGAGCAGCTGAGCGGAAATAATTGCGCGATATTGCGGTATAACCTTTCAACGGCCAGAGAAGGGAGCGAGCTGCTCCCTGTCTGACCCTTGACCTCTCTCCTCCAGGCGCTGCCGCTCCCTGTCTGACCCCTCCACGAGGAGCCAGCAGCTCCACGCATACAGTATATGCAATATATGCACTGTATATAGTATATACTATAGATATACTGGATATACAGTCTACACATGCACACAGGAATATACCTATGTGAGTTTATTTGTGCCTTAGTAGCTACAATAGTATTTATTACTCATAATGTGTAATTGACGTCATTTTATGTGGATCCATTTTACCTACCTGAATAGTGACTACAGGTGGCTAATAGCAATTTGCTTCAACCTGGTAGATGTCATCTATCCTTGTTTTACATAGGGTTAATGTTCTTTGTATATTGGCCCAGTTTAAGAGAAAGAGAGAGATGAGGAGGGCAAGGAATGAAGCCGTCTACAGACATTGTTCCCCACCAAGAAGCAGTACTGACCATCACTTTGTACTGCCCCGTCAGGTTGGGGGGCTCACACAGCAGCTGGCTCTCTGACAGGGTGACGGAGCAGGGCGTGTCCCCGATCAGCACCGTGTAGTTCAGCTTCACGCCGCCCGTGGCGGGGGGCACCAGGTTCCTGCCCTGTACGCACGCAACAGGGGACACACGTGTGTACTTTAACATCGTTTCCTGGGCTCGCTCCAGGCCCATCCAGACATGCCACCGGACTGAGGGAGCCCAGTGTGGTTCAACATGGTGCTGCTGCCCTGATCCAGGACCAGTGGTTCAGCGGGGGGGAACCAGGGGGGGCCGTACCTTGAGGATGATGGGCGAGCCGGGCTTCTGCTCCAGGACCCCGGTGGAGCTGAGGGGCTCGAAGTAGGGGTTGGGGTAGTAGAGGAAGCTGGTGCTGTTGTACACCAGCAGCGCCTGCACGTTGTTGAACACGAAGCCAAACTCGTCGGCGTGCTTCACCGTGTCCGGGCCCAGGGCGTAGTCCCCCCATCAGGGAGGGGGCCAGGCAGCTCATGCAGGTGCTGTTGACCACCTTGCACACCTGTTGGAGCCGCGGCAGAGAGTTATCATCAGGATGTACTGTATCTTTTCCACAAGAGTGTAAAAGTGTGTGTGTGAGTGTGTGTGTAAGTGTGTGTGTGCGAGTGTGTGTGTTTGCGTACATGGTTCGAGGCAAAGAGAGTTGGAATATAGAGAACGATGGATGTGCTCAGGAACTTTAAAGAGAACCAAAAAAAACCATTCAAATGAAATAGAGAAGGTTCTGTGGATGGTGTTGCAGCCCACTCATCATACTGTTGACCCCCTCCCCTCCAAAAGACACAAACCAGGAAGCAGTCAACCACAACACATCAAGGGTCTCACACAGCATACACTTTTGGGTTCATTACCCCTGCGCCAAGACAAGCACCTCTCCTTATTCTGTGTGCATACACCAATGCAGAGGACGTCGGTTAATGGTGCTAGGGGCTAAGGTGCTCGGCTGGGAACACAGCATGCATAGCATCTCTTAAAAGTCCACCCTACAATCGCTACTACTCACATGGTTAATACGAAAGCTGATTCCATTGAAAAGCTCTGTGGTGTTATGGATATTGGGTGGGTGCAGTGTTGTCACTCAGGCTGCTTTTCATAGCCTCGTATTCATGTTCTGAGATAGCTGAGCTATAATGACTGGTTGTCAGAGAGAAGCCAGTGAGCAGCCTTGCACGGTTATCCACCCTGAGCCTTCCCGTGCATATGTGGATGTGTGTGTCTCTGTGTGCACATGGGATGTGTTTTTTTGTGTGCGGGTGCGGGTGGGGGGGGGGGGGGGGGGTGATTGTGTGTGTTTGTGTTCACGCACAGGCTGTTTGTGCAAGCAAGGGTTGTGTGTGTGCATGTCTGTGTGTCCGTGTGTGCATGGGTGTGTTTGTGTATGTGTGGGTGTGTGTGTGTGTGGGGGGGGGGGTGTGTATAGGAGGGAGAATCAAAATTGATGTTTACATTTCTTGGTATTCTGCTTTCTCTTTTTACAAATCTCCATCCCTTTAACTAGCAGCACAGAGCTCTCGCTGCCTCTCTCTCTCTCTCTCTCTCTCTCTCTCCCCCCCTCTCTCTCTCTCTCTCTCCCTCTCTCTCTCTCCCCCTCTCACTCTCTCCCCCCCCCCCCCCCTCTCTCTCTCTAAATATTCATCAGAGGTAAATATCATCAGAGTCTCCGAAACACCAGCTCTGCTTCACACACCCCCCCACCCCTCCATCTCCATCTCCATGGCGATGGCTGGGAAGGATCGATGCGAGGGAAACGCCCGCCTCTCTCTGAACACCTGGCAGCCACCGAAGCCCGGAGATTAGTGCGGGAGCAGACTCCCAGCCAGACGGGTGAGAGGTGTGTGATCACCGGGCACAGCGGGGGGGAGGTCTTTGTCAAACTCCACTTTGAGCGAAACTGCAGCGTGCCTCAATTGGTCTACGTGTGTTTGTGTAAGTGGGTGTTTGTGTATGCCTGTGTGATGATCGTGTGTGCGTGAGTGTAAGCATGTGGTGTGTGTGTGTGTGTGTGTGTGTGTTTGAGTTTGGTTGTGTGTGTTTGTGCTTGTGTGTGCGTGCATGAGTGTGTGTGTGTGTGTGTTTGTGTGTGCGTGCATGTGTGCAACTTGCGTTACTTTCCTTGTGTGGGCCTACAGTTTGCATTTGTCAATCATTCAGAGCATATTGAATTCAGGCCTCCTCCCGGATGGGGGACTGAATTATAGAGTTTGTGAAGTTCCAGAGCTTGACCCCTGGCTCTGTGGCTGAGGCTTGGTCAGGCCGCTTGGCTGTGGACGGGTTCAGTGAGCAGTCAGTGCTTCTGCTGAACCAGGGGCTTTTTCCATGACGGGAGAAGAAGACTCTGACAAGCCAACTGTCACAGCTACTGTACATTAACAGCTTATTGGTGAGGCTGTGTATGTGTGTGTGTGTGTTTGTGTGTGTGTGTGTGGTTACAAAGCCCCGGGCTTCTTCAGCGTTTCGTCATATGCTCCTTTAAGAATTACAACTTTGCATGCTAGCCACGCATCAAGGGATTGAACACGAGTTTTTGAAAAATTGATGCTACAAGATAGAGCTGCGCACATTTTTTTCTTTCTTTCTATAATTGGCTTCTATTGAATACAATTTTCACTGAATAGAAGATCAAAGTTAATTAAAATAACTTCATGAAGTTTAGATTGAGCTGGCCGAAAACCACATTGGAGTGCTAATGAAAAGTGTAATAAAAAAAAGACAAAAAAAATGAAATAAAACACAGATGTGTGTACAGATATACGGATTACCTGAAAGGAATCGTTCAGCGTGACTGACGCATTTTACGTGCCCTATGAGAAGACCAAAAGCAGCAATGCTTTTTTAAAGTAGCTGTCTAGCGAAACAACCAATATGTTGCTTAGCTGTGGTGTCATGGACCCAAAAACAAATCACATTGTTATCCATTCGCTTCAGTCAGCGACAATCATTTTTTTCCCCTTTCCGTCGTTTCACCATCAAGAAAGAGATGACAGAATTGATGTTCCTGTGATAAATATTGATCGAATAATTTCATATGTATAATCCTTTATTAATGAATATTGACTCCAACAATGATGTGACCATATGGTCATATGTGGTTGTCATGGTGATATGTAATAAGCTTGCCACATGTGAATCGACGATGCATGCCGAAGCTCCGACTACCAGCCGCTTCATCTATCTGATACTGTGTGCGAGTGTGCGTGCAAGTGTGTGGATATTTTGTACTCTTCTCTTGAACACAAACAAGGTTAAAGCTATTCACGTTCCAAGGTCTGTCAACGCACATCCCAGTGATGCATCTGCACAATATGGCTTCACCTAAATATTTATAGTTGTTATACTAGCTTAAGATAAAGCTTTCCATTGCTCTTGCTCTGCCTCACAGCAGCAGACTGCTGCAGAAGCAGGACACACTCAAGGCGTTCAATTGTGCAGAAGCCAAAACAACCGTGTTGTACAGCCCTGGGTTCTGGTCCCAGCTTATCCCGTGCAGAAGAGGGGACTTCAGTGCCCGAGCCTGTGGTCTGACGTAACACACAACAATGGGTCAACTCACTGGAAGGTCGGCTGGGAATCAGATTGCACAAGGGCCTTGTGTTGATAGAGTGACCGTCGGCTATAGCACAGATAGAGGAAAGAATTGGAACGGTGGCCTCTCCTGCCTCATGTCTTCTGTTCAGATAGAACCGGGGGGCCAGGGACAGGGCAGCAACACGCAAGGAACCTACTGGTGAAATTCATTCCTTAGATATGTCTGTGTTGCTGCAGCCGATTCTGGCCATGGAAATATCTCTACTGGCCATGAGAGTGGAGAAAGGAAGATGATGGGAGTGAGAGAGAGAGAGTGATAGTGAGAGTCAGGGAGAGAGAGAGAGAGAGAGAGAGAGAGAGAGAGAGAGAGAGAGAGAGAGAGAGAGAGAGAGAGAGAGAGAGAGAGAGAGAGAGAGAGAGAGAAGAAGTGAGGGAGGGAGATAGAGAATGAGAAAGTGAGCAATAGTGTGATAACTCTAGCTCTTCGGACATCGGGACAGACAGGTTGGCCGGTGCGTGGGCGATCTAATCGAGGTTACCCAGTCGAAGGTCACTGAGGGGCTAATATACAGCTAGCTAGCCAACGTCCGCAGCTTCTGCTCTGACTCACTGCTACACCGCGTCTTAGCCGACTTCCTGCAGGCCTGCTGGTCACACCAACTGCTACGGAGAATTTGCACTTGGCTCGGACGCTGAGGTTTGGAAATGTGTGCGGAGCAGAATGTATATGACTACGTAATGGACAACTCTGGACAATTTTTGCACGGCTTCCCTAAGTGCTTCTTCGAGTATGAACGTGCCCGGAGATGGATGAGTCGATACAGAGGGTGATGGAGCAGTACACATGGAGAAGGGGCATGTGAGTGATATGCAGAGACAACAGTTCCTCCAACAGAGTTCCTCCACGCTCCACCAGCTGAGATGGAAGTAGACAAGGCAACACTACCCCTAAGGATAACAATGTGCGTTGTTCAGGGGTCTTTCGAGGTGAGACAATGAGGGAAGCTGGCCTGCTTTGACCTTGAGACACTCATACTGGGGCGAGTTATGTCGGAGATTTTCATTTGCTAAGTAGATGGAAAATAAAAAACATGCATTGAAAAATGAAAACGAATATGGATGGACAAATATATGCCTGCAGGGTTGGGCAGCTCTCGGACTCTCTGATGCTCCCAGCCGAAACTTCAAAGCAACTACATACACATGCACGCACACACATACACACACACAGAACACTTAATGGTGGAACGCATAGCATTCAAAGTCGTGACGGAACAGGGAGGGGGGGAAGAATGCACTTTAGCCGCAAAAAAATAGACCACCTTTTAGCTTTAATGGGGGCGATGATTAACCATTCAATTGTGCATTTAGCAGGGTACAGAGTGTTTCCTGAAGAAGATTGTCTCTTAGTCACACTTGTTTCCTTTTTGGAATCCATTGCAGGTGACTCAAGGGTGGAGAGGAGGAGAGGAGAGGAGAGGCAATTTGGTTTTGGTGGGAGGCAGGTGATCGGTTGAAAGGCTCTTTGACAGGAAACGAGTCCTGATGTTACAGGCTTCTCCCCCTGTTCCACTGAGGCTCCTCCCCTGTTGCACTGTATTCACTGTGAACAGAGTGTGGCTCCTCCCCGTTCCACTGAGGCTCCTCCCCTGTTGCACTGTATTCACTGTGAACAGAGTGAGGCTCCTCCCCGTTCCACTGAGGCTCCTCCCTGTTGCACTGTATTCACTGTGAACCGAGTGAGGCTCCTCCCACTATTTTATTGTATGCACTGGAGAGTGGTAATACCAATAAATGTGCTCATTCATCTGTCAACATAATCTATTTTCTGTTTGAGGAGGTCAACCTGTGGGTGCAGGAGGTCCTTTTTTATGTTTGGCAGTAGGTGGGTGGGTTGGTGGGTGGGACCAGCTGGTAAGAAGATGAACATCTTAGTTTAAAAAGCGAGATTGCATAGCACTCACATACACACTCACACACACAAACACACACAGCTTAGTCAAAGGCTCTTTTCTGAAATGTGTGAAACCTCTGCCCTCCACGCTCCCCACCTCCCTCTCTAGAACATGCAACGCTACGGCGGTGACTTTGTCGCGGTAATTGCCGCGGTATATCGCATTGCACCGGGGTCTTTCAGGAGAAGCCAGCCCTCTAATGGAGGAGTATCAGCACCGAGCCATCAGGCTGGCACTGCACACACTCCAACATGGTGGGATGAGATGGAGGGAGCTATTTACATTCAACGGCACCGAACTGAGCAACACGGGGGAAGAAGAAATAGAGGTGCTTAGCCTGTGCTCCATTTAACAGAATACCACTGGGAGAATGAGTGGGGGGGGGGGGGGGACAACCTTTAACCAGGAGCTGTGGAACAAGAAACTTCTGTGTACACTCAGTGTGTGTGGACCCATATCGATAAAAATAATTACGATAACAAACAATTTCTTTCTTTCTGTTTTTCTTTCTTTCTGTTTGTCTTTCTCTCTTTCTTTCTTCCTCAACTTGCCCCCCCCCCCCCCCTTCTCCCCCACCCCTCCTCCAAGGCAAAGGCAAGAAATCCCATATCCTTAATTAAAAACCCGGACCCCTAAGGAGAGGAGCACAAATGCAATTTGTACGATCCCCTCCCCCCCCCCCCCCCCCCCCCCCATGGCCTTGGGCTCTGATTATGCACGGGGGCCCCGTTATGCTGACCAAAGAATTCTTACAGCAGTTAATCTTCCATTGAAACCCATTAAAGCCCCCTGCCCCTACAACCCTGCACACCTCCACACAGCCCCACTCTCTCAAGCACCCCCACCCCACCCGCCTTACCCACCCAGCCTCCACATCTGCCACTGCTACGCCCACACGCTCTCACTGGCTGGTTGTGGAGCTAGAACCACTGTGTGTGTGTGTGTGTGTGTGTGTGTGTGTGTGTGTGTGTGTGTGGGGGGGGGACTAACTGATGGCGGCGGACCGTTATATTACACTATACAGCATCATATTGCACTATGTTACACTGCTTTACTGCAGTCTCTGCTCCGACCGTAGACCGGGTGGACAGTTCCAAGCACGCAGATCTTAGTGTGTCAGTGTCTATATCTGCCTTTTAGTGTGAGTGGGTGCGTGTGCGTGTGTGTGTGTGCGTGTGTGCCTGCGTGCGTGCCTGCGTGCGTGCCTGCGTGCGTGCCTGCGTGCGTGCGTGCGTGCGTGCGTGTGTGTGTGTGTGTGTGTGCGTGTGTGGAGCTAGATCCGGGGGCTAACTAGCCAGTACTCTGTAAGGCCCGAGGCGGGGAGAGAGAACTCTTAATTAAACACTTGCTGGTGGACCCGCGCCTCCCTGAGCGGCGGCTGCATTATGCAGATGCGAGCCGGAGTGTTTCAAAGGCCGGATGAGGGTTCCAGGGAGAGGCGGGAGCAGAGCGGGCCGCTGGGTGCCTTAGGGTCGGCTAGCCGCCCCCCCCCCATCATCCCCCCTGTTTCACCACCAGCTCAACATGGCTATGGCTGCTCGTGGGGCCGTGTGGAGGGAGTCAAGCTGATCCTAAGTCAGCGTACATCACCCGGCGCATTCATCAGTCGTCGCGGACCGCAGTCCTCCCCGGTGGATGTGAAGCGTTTCCTGTTTGAAACACGGCGGCAGTGGCGGAGGAGAGGCGGTGCTTACGTTGACAGACTCCCGGCCGCCGTACTTCACCCGGATGCGGGGCTCCTGGACCACGTCCAGGTTGGTCCCGGTCACCGTCAGGGGGGTGTGGCCACTGGGAGAGGAAACAGAGTCACGGGTTTCGATGAAGCACGATTGTTCGGGGACGGGGGGAGGAGAGGCTACAGGGAGGCAGTGTTGAATGACTGTGAGTTATTTCATCACGGCAAATTGTATTTGGGGGGGGGGAGAGAAAAGATGAACGGGGCTTTCACATTGTGGTCTCGAGCACATACTGACAGTCGATTGTTGCTGTGATCGTTTACAATGATGAATGCTAAATCAGCACTATTTATGGCGATGGGAGTCCCACCAGCTCATCTAGATTGATGTGTGCTTAATGACACTGCAATATACAAGGCATTCATTTACAATGACAAGAGTATGCAGTAAACATATAGAACTGAACACCTTCTCCTTGTTAAAACACCAGCACAAGGACCGCATTAAATTGTTACAGGTTTATCTGGTGGCAGCGTAGGACTGGTAAGCATGTAGCTAGTTAGCAGCTAGTCAATCTCAGCAAGGTGCAGCGAGCACAACAATAGAGCAGCAATAAATAAAACCAAATCAAATAAACATGAGGGATTCTGCCAGCTTGTTAGTTGTTGCATTGTTTGTGTGTCTATGCTGCTGGTCAGGGTTGGCCCGATGAATAAAGCCCAGCAGCAGGAGCTAGCCATGCGGGCAGAATGATCTCCATGTAGCCTGTGTCCATGTTGTTCTGTCGTAGATTCATAATGTATTACTCAAGAGCCCGGCGTGGGGGCCGAGTCTCAGATTCGGTGCAGGAGGTGCGCGGAGATGTAGAGAGCGTCACTACTTTACACTTTTCACCCGCGAGAACGAGGAAATCTACACATGTACGTCCAACGTGAACAGCCCCTGTTATGAATACCGAACCATCTGCCACCCCCCCCCCCCAGCCCACCGACCACGCCGGAGTTCTACGCCCGGCTCCGATATCCGAGGCGTCTGCTGCGGACTCACACCTCTGATGAGTTACCGCTTACCACTTCTTTCTTCTTTTTTTTTTATGCCACAGCGCATCTCCTTCGCCTGTTGCTGTGTTTTTGTTACCTTGTGTCGTGGCAGACGAACCATCTGCCAAACGCGCTCCACAGATGGACGGACGCTCCAGGGACGTTTGTTTTTCTTTAAGTCGTCAGGAATAGCTTCCTCAGCGGCCGCCCGTCTCATCGTGTACGCGCTATAGGCGCCCGTGTCACGACGGCAGGCCCGCAAGACAGCCGCGCGGCTGATTAGCGGTAATTGGAAGCAGCACGTATTGACCCCTGTCCTGCTCATTATCTCCATTCACGCTTACGCTTGAAGCAGGAAGTCCTTATCTGGAGTTGATGGAACATGATGGCGGTGGGGGGAGGGGGGGGGGGGGGGGGGGGGCTCTGTTCCCAGGAGATCAGTGGCGGCGCGGCGCCCATACCTGGCGATGCTCCACTCAGGCTCGATGCGTGCCACGGTGGGGTCCTCGATGTACTCGAAGCTCAGGCTCTCCCGGACCTGGGCGCGGTCCACGCTCACGCTGATCTGCACCGGGCCCACCCCCGCCTGGGAGGGGGCGGAGTAGCACACGATCTCCGTCATGGTGCGGCTGCCCGGGGGAGGAGGGGAGGAGGGGAGGAGGGGAGGAGGGGAGGAGGGGAACGTCAGTATTGACACCAGGACACCAAGTACGCCATATGGGAGAAGGTGATGCTAAATGCATGCAATGGCAGATGCGCACAAGTACGCATGTCAACACACACACACACACACACACACACACACACACACACACACACACACACACACACACACACGCACACATATGGGAGGAGATGGTATAAGTGCGTGTGTGACACATCTGCTTTCCGCTGTCAACTACTTCTTTGAATTTGTCCCACTTCATTAACAGCGGGGCCCCCTGCCACCCATCCCCTCCCAGTCCCTCCACTCCCTCCACCGAGAGAAACACACACACACACACACACACATACACACTCACACGCATGCACACACACACACACATACACACTCACACGCATGCACACACACACACGCGCGCACACCGGTGAAACGGCAAATCCAGTAATTAGCCCCTATCTCATTAAGGTTGGCCTGACTGCTCAACCCTCTCAACATTACAATCAGACAGTGGCAGAGAGAGCTTTAAATAGATACCTAGCAGGGAAGGAGAAGGAGAGACAGAGAGAGTCAGGGAGAGAGAGAGAGAGAGAGAGAGAGAGAGAGAAAGAGAGAGAGAAAGAGAGAGAGAGCGAGAGACACACACACACACACACACACACGCACAGAGAGACACACAGAGAGAAAGCGAGACTGGTGATTGGTGATGATGCAGAGCGACATGGTTAATAGTTTATTTTTTCAACAAGATCTTGTTGAAGCTATTATTAGAGGCCTTCGATGCAGTAGGTCATCGGAACCTTATTAAGATTTATCAGGGAGATAGAGAGAGAGAAAACACAATAGAAATAGAGAGCGATAGAGAGAGACAGATAGAAAGAATAGAGAGAGAGTGAGTTAGAGAGATAGAGATAGCTTGCCTCCGAGGGTTCACTAATGCCTAAAATGTAAGGAGCAAGGAGAGGAGATAGGGGAAACACTGGAGAAGGCAGAAATAATAGCCTGTTATACAATGGAGAAGTTCCTATTACCGACTGAGCTTGCATTTCAAAATGTTCAACTCTTTATCAATTATACATTTAACGCTCACATCACTATTATCTAAAATAAGGTGCATGCTTCGTGAGTGTGCTGTCCCAAAAATATGACAGTATACAACCGACAGCATCAACGCCATTATCGCGAACAATGGGCTGAATAGTTGGACCAATGATATCATTGGTCTGATTTAGAAGTATTACTTCAATGGTCTTGAAGTTCTCAACACATTCTCAGCAGAAACAATGGACTTTCCCACATCAACGTTTGAAGCAGATCTCAACATTTTGAAATATATAGTGGCATAGCCCGGCGGGACTGTTCCCCTCTAAATAATCCTCTATGAACAGGTTTTCAAAACTCTCATAAAGTTGAAGTGAACTCCCCCACTAGTGCTAGTGGTGGTTGTGGACGTGTTGGTCGTAGGGTCATAGGTCTGCAGCCAGAGGAGGAGTCTCACCCGTAGAACTCGCAGGTCTGGTTGCCAAACTGCACGCTGACGTTGCTGCCGGCCCCCAGGTTGTCCCCCAGGATGGTCACTTTGGTCCCGCCGGACTCTGGACCTCTGCTGGGAGTAAGGCCTGTGACCGAGGGCATCTGGACCGAGAGAGAGAGAGAGAGAGAGAGAGAGAGAGAGAGAGGGAGGCAGCGAGAGCATTAAACATTTTCCTAGGATGAGAAGAAGTGATTACATCTCTGAGGCAACGCGTAGTATTTGGATCTTAAATACCCTCTTCATTACCGCAGACCCAAAGCCAAAAGCAGCAGGCATGCCCATTGCCTGCCCGCTGGCATGCAGTAGGAGGATCAAGAGAGGATATCACCCAGAGCTCCTAAAGTCTCCCAGAGATCCTGCCTCCATTCTTTACATTGCTGAGCTTGTCTGAAGAGTTTCTTTTGGACGTGAGTGAAAATAACTAGTGTTTACAACAGCGGGCTGGCAGACAGGCCTCTGTTGGAGAGAGGGAGAGAGGGCCCAGAGACAGACGCACGGGGAAAACACAGAATACATCCGAGGAGACAGCCAGTCACGCTGGGACGTGTGGATTGGGCAGCCTCCTCCTCCTCACAACAAACGTAGAGGGACACAAGCATAACAAACACACTGACATGCTGAAATATAGAAACATAAAAGGTCAGCTAACACAATAGTTCTCTCTCTGAAACACACATGAAGTCACAGACGAGTTCACGTGTATTAACATGATAAACAACGTGCACTGATTGGGACAGAGCTCTGGCTAGTTCACATTAAGATTCTCGTCTCATCTCGTATCACGCTGGGAAACAAACAAAGTGTCTCGCAAAATTGCAGGCGTCGCAAAATAAAGTATTCAGGTTTAATTCCTCCCACCCCCCTCGCCAACCACCCAATTGTGTCAAAGTGACAAAAACTCTCCTGGCTCCCAAGGACGGCGGCTCAAGTCTCTGAACACAAACGTCTGTATTTACCGTCTGCCGCTAATCGTGCAGGGAGTGCTAATTGTGAAGGTGTGAGAGGCAGAGTGGCAGAGAATGCTGCGAGCTAGGTGGCAATAACGGTACGAAGACAGGTGTGTGCGCGTGTGTGTGTTTTTGTGTGTGTGTATGTGTGTGGTATTTCTGTGGCAGGGGAAGCGACAGAGAGAATGAGCCGCAGCGAAGAGAACAAGTGCAGGAGACATGGAGAGCTGAGGCAGCGCCTCAATTTGCACTTCTCCACGCGGTGATCTAATTGCGTGTTTTAAAACAACGTTTACAGCCATTTCCATTACGAGCTTCAAGGAAACAAAATGGTATCAGCACGTTATTTGTTTAGCATTCATATTGGGATGTGCAAACTAAGTAACACGGATCAGATGACTCAAGGCATGAAGAAAGGTGTCCTTGTGTCCTATTTTCACAACTCTGTATTAGATGAGAGACAGACTTGGAGAAAGAAGGAACTTTAAGAAGACGGGCATACCGACTCAAGTAGCAAAAATTACTAAACCCTCTCATTTTCAATAAGCTCAATTATTCGCTAGTTTTCACAAAAAAGCATAAAACTATAATTGACTCATTATACTAACCCATAAAACTGAAGCAAGAGGTTTGATTAACTTCATTAAAATGACCCTCTGTGTGAGTAGGGCATTTCTACTCTTTTAGTTTTTGGAAAACTTGAAATATCCAGCTGAATAGAGAAATATTCTAATACAGGACAGCCGACATCCATTGCCACGCAAAAATCTTTGAAAGCGGCTTACAGTAAATGCATTCAACAATGAAGATAAAACACCAAACGAGTACATTCAATTCATCAAATAACCAAACTGAGTTAAGTGCTAAAATATAACAATAGATAAGGAATTAATGCATGCGTAAGGAATATATAACTTATCATTTTATATGTCCAATACCTATTCGTTGAATATCAAACCAATACCTGTTTTGCCTAATTGTAAAGCATGTTTGCCTAATTTATTTTGTTTTTATCATATAAAAACACATGTACCTGTGATAATTGAACAAAGGAAATTTCTTGTAAGACATTTTTAAAGTGACAAAACACAGGAGGCTAATGAGGGCCATTATGAGAGGTCCCCCTACAACATTTGGTGCAGATCAGAAAAAAACTAATAACTGAGATTATTTCCAAAATAAAGGTAATTCTGAAATAAATTTGCCTCTCACGCAGTCACCATGGGGCATCAATTAGCCCGTCTGTTGCCATGGCAACTAATGAAGATCATTATATGGCCGCAGCATGTCAGATATTTAAAATGCTTTTAATGAATTGCACACAGAAAATAATCAAGTAAAATATAATAAGCTTGAGGTCGGGTGAGTGAGCCCCCTTAAACCCCCCATGCAACGCATATTCTGATCTCTGGAATATCCCCAGTGGCATTTAGATTCAGAGTTCATCATCGTACCACGAAAGAGTAGAGTTGAGAAGAGCGGGTCTTCAGCTCTGGCCGGCACTCCCCCACACACAACTGGATGGGTCCGGGCCGGCTCTCTGGCGGGGCGGGGTCCATCTCACACACGATCCTGCACCGCGACACAAGCGACAAAGAAGGAATGCAATCAGCCGCCAACACCTGAGGTACCCTGATAAAGTCCCTTCCCTTAATTCAATGGCCTTGCGACCACATCAGCAGTTTTTAAAGTTTACGACCGCAAGGGGAAATTGCATTTTACTTTATCACGTACAAAAGATTTTCCGGTTTTGTTAACTGTTTTATAAACTACATCTCTACTCTTTCATATTACTTTGATTGCATTACAGGGCGAGTCAACATCGATAAAGATATTGACACTCCCCTGAGCTGTCTTAGTCTGCAGCAATACACCCAACACTTGTTTGTCCTCCTCTTCCTCCTCCCACTCCTCCCCTCACTGCCAACTGGCCGCCTCTATCCTCCCCTTGCCACAGAGCACTAAAGTAAACATGGACCAATCAGAGACCAGGAAGGGAGAGGTCGAGGGACACCTGGAGACCATGTGGGAGAGAGAGACAGAGATATAGGGGCAGAGAGACAGAGAGATAGGGGCAGAGAGACAGAGATATAGGGCAGAGAGACAGAGAGATATAGGGGCAGAGAGACAGAGAGATATAGGGGCAGAGAGACAGAGATATAGGGGCAGAGAGACAGGGATATAGGGGCAGAGAGACAGAGATATAGGGGCAGAGAGACAGAGATATAGGGGCAGAGAGACAGAGATATAGGGGCAGAGAGACAGAGAGATATAGGGGCAGAGAGACAGAGAGATATAGGGGCAGAGAGACAGAGAGATATAGGGGCAGAGAGACAGAGATATAGGGGCAGAGAGACAGAGATATAGGGGCAGAGAGACAGAGATATAGGGGCAGAGAGACAGGGATATAGGGGCAGAGAGACAGAGATATAGGGGCAGAGAGACAGAGATATAGGGGCAGAGAGATAGAGAGCTGGCGTGGATCCACCAGGCGGAGGAGGGCGCTGCGCTGCTGGAGCAGGTGGAGGAGAGAGGGACTGTCTGATGGGGCTTGTAGTCCTGGTGCTTTGTTCCGCTCCTTAACCTTAAGCTAGGCTACTGCAGAGTCCTCCAGGACAGCTCGCTGTTACTGTCAACCCCAAGGGCTCATTTAAATCAGCATGATGCTGGAGTTAATCACATAGAATGTTCCCTTTTGGCATCCCAAACCCTGTAACACACACCCCCCCCTAGAACAAACCCTGACAACTGTGTGTCGCAGAAAACATGATTCCCTCCTCGATGAGTGTATTTAAAGATGATGAGAAGCAGCGCTGGGTGTATCTGGAGGGTTAATTCCAGGTAAAACAAGTTTCTAATGCAGAATAGAGCCGAGAGCGGTTGGGACTTCAACATGAAGGGTTTCACGGGCTTCTGTGGGCGTACCTAGTGCGTGATCTAGCCCTGCGATTGGTCGGAATGTTATGCTCAATAAAAACAGAGTTGTATTGTTGAATAAATGCATGAATGTGGATGCAAGCACGAAAGATTAAAACCAAATGAACACTGGCTTTGGTTTCATGCTGCCTCTGATTCCTAATGAGCCTATGACAGCATCAGGTCACGTAGGCAAGCAGACACCCCCGCTTTATAAACATAGAAACATTCCTGCAACTTGATCTTGGATGAAAGTTTATAGAGGGATGGGGTCGGCAAAACAACCGTGATTCAGGACAGCAGCTCACTCATTCTGAGTTTGTCTAGCGGCTCATTATGTCCGTCCCCCCGTCCCCCCCCCCACACACACACCCACCCTGACACTTTCTGTTTAACATGGAAATAAAAGTGAAGCAAGCAGCATTGTCTCCATCAGATTAGAGTCCTCTCAGATTGGCACACTGCTGATAAATTGTCCGTAACAGCCGGGGGCATGCACTGCATTTCAATTCAGGCGGCCTGCTCACGAGACGGAGGCTATGGGTACAGACATGTCTTCACCGACTGGACTCCTTTGCTAGTCCTGCCCTAGGGATTTGTTTGAAGACAGATAACAAACACACAGAATAGCAGGCGGGTCTTTGGAGGGGACGTCACCATTGTACCTGTCAGTTGTGCATGAGAGCGAGAGTGAGACTTCTTCGAAGGACATTTTGAAACGATTTAGGTCACTGTGATCCAAACGACTTATAGGGAATGCAGATCGGAATTAACTCAAAGATGCATATGTATCAGGCATTTGGGTTCTTTTTTATATGGTATATGGACTAAACACGTAATCTTTCAGCTAGGATTCAACTGCACAAGCCTTTACTTTAACCTCATCAAGAGGATATAGGGTGAGAAATTGTGTTTGTCAGATCGAGCATAAACACCTTGTGTCATTGAGAGAGAGAAAGAGAGAGAGAGAGAGAGAGAGAGAGAGAGAGAGAGAGAGAGAGAGAGAGGGAGAGGGAGAGAGAGAGAGAGAGAGAGAGGGAGGGAGGGAGGGAGAGAGAGAGAGAGAGAGAGAGAGAGAGAGAGAGAGAGAGAGAGAGAGAGAGAGAGAGAGAGAGAGAGAGAGAGAGAGAGAGAGAGAGAGAGAGAGAGAGAGCAGGAAGAGCAGATTGAGGGGAGTGACGGGGGACTCACGCTCTGAGTTACAGTATTTGGACAGTGCTGAGCTGTTCGCTTACCGGAATCAAAAGTAGGCCAAAAAGAGAATTAAGGTTAAAGGCTCCTTTGAGGACGTTTAATGGGACAGCCAGAGTGTACGTGTCAGACTCAAAGAGAGATGGTGACATAGAGAGAGAGAAGAAGACATAGAGCCCCAACTCTACGCCGTGTAGGTATGGCTGAACGTCCCTCTTCATTTTTTTTGCATATTTGTCTTCTGGGCATCGCTGTCAGACGAAGAGGCAGGGACAGCCAGCGTATCTCTGCACATCTCGGGGGGTGAAGAAGAGGCTCCTAGCGGGGGGTCTTCGAGTGCGCTACTTACAAAACAAACTATTCATCACTTGAGAGGAGCTTTCTGCTGCTAGCTGCCGGGTGTTGCGGGGGGGGGGGGGGGGGGGCCGAGACCCCCAGAATGGGATGCTAGTGGAACAATTAGCGCAGGTAAACACGAGGTAAACACACACAGCTGCTGCGTGGGGGGGCTGAGCTGGAGCTAGCGGTTTGTAAGGAGGATGGGCTGCAGCCCAGCGGGGGGCTCGGGGTTGGTGGGTGGACGGGTCGGGGGCCCCAGGCAGCACGGCTCCAGTCTTCATTAGGACAGGGTTGTGGAGACGACTCCTATCCCCCGGGTCAATGACACACATAGATGGCAGTGTGTGTTTTTAGCGCCCGCATCCCGGGCACAATCTTTGCCATTTGCATCATGCAAGCAAATAGTAGTGGATAATGAACTGTTGTTAGCTATAATGATTTATATTTGATCAAAGGAATAAGAAAAGAACACACCACGACTCGACAGATCAATCCATCACACGCACCGGTGGAGTAATAAAAGGGCATGGCATTCACAAGGGGTTCGGGGTTTGAGTCCCACTGTGGTCTACATTGCAGTGCCATGCATGCCCTCACACCATTGGATCTGATGATGTGTTATGATGTGTGATCTGGGTGGAGTCCCGGTGAGGGACAGCTGGATGACTTACTGTTCAGCGATGATGTAGCCCTCCTCCACTGGGGCACACCTCACGCCGGCCACCTCCACGTTGCCCACCATGTCCGCGAAGGACAGACCCAGATTCATCCCATGGATGGTCACCCTCGTCCCCCCCTCGGGAGGTCCGGCCACCGGCGTCACCTGGAGACCAAGGAGAGACACTTGTTATGAATATAATGTAGGCTAGGAGAGCGAACTGTTCCAGGAGTTAGGAGCACACCATTCATCGGAGCATTGTGCAGGCACCCTTGTAAACCCTCATCACACATAAGAGGTACTCTCTCGTTCATACCAAATAGAAGTTAGTCCACACCCACAATGACCTTTTAAAAACAGCCCACTCCACATAACCTCACATATTTCCCCCCCAAAAAGTGCATACATATACCAATTAGAAGGTATGATTAAGATTCTGGACAGAGGCCTGCTCGTTATATGATGCTCCTGCTGTTGCCGCGGCCTTTAAATCCGACGAGAGGCCATATTAGCGCTTAGCACAGACCACCTCCACATAAAAGTCAATATGGCCGCCCAGCATGACCTTGGCATTAGGTGGCAGGCTGCAGAGCCCTGTTGGGGGCACAGCCCTGGCTGGCGTCCAGCCCTCTCATCAGAGCAGGGGGAGGGGGGGGGGAGAGAGAGAGAGAGAGAGAGAGAGAGAGAGAGAGAGAGAGAGAGAGAGAGAGAGAGAGAGAGCCGGGCACGGAGATGGGGGGAGAGGGAGCGGGGAGAGGGTCGAAGGGAGGAAATTAAGAGACGGATATACAAGAGGGCAGATAGAGAGGAGTTCAAACGGGAGGCAAGGGCGGAGCAGAGGGCAGGTGGGGACGGGAGGAGGGGAGGAGTAAAAGAAGATGGAGAAGATTTGGCCGGTGTTGTGCAGGGAGCAGAGATGACCCCCCCCCCCCCCCCCCCCCCCCCCTGCTGCCATGGGCGTAGCCGCTGCCGCAATGTCAACAATCAATAAGCTATTACTGGCCATGCAGGCAGAGGTAACAAAACAAACCCAATCGCACACATGTACACGCGCACACGCGCACACACTCACTCACTCACTCACTCACTCACTCACTCACTCACTCACTCACTCACTCACTCACTCACTCACTCACTCACTCACTCACTCACTCACAAACACGCGCGTGCATGCACATCCAAACACACACACACACACACACACACACACACACACACACACACACACACACACACACACACACACACACACACACACACACACACACACACACACACACACACACACAGACACACCAAGCAGCCCTAACGCCACAACAGGAGCAGCCAACCAGATTATTTTTCCAACTGTGTTTGCTGGAGGAGGCACAACCTCAACTACGTGAGGCTGACCCCCTTAGAGAGGTGCCATAATCTCCCTCGCCCTCCCCGCCGCCGTCCCCTACTACGGCTCCCAGCGGGGCGCCAACATTGTAATCTAGATTCAGTGGACATTAATTGCTCTGGATGTAAAATAAGTGTGTCACAGAAGCGCCCGGGGGTCTGAATACATGAATCTTTGAGTGCTGCACGGGCTCGAAGGGAGTGGTGTTGGTGGTGGGAGAGGGCGTGCACGACCACTAAATATATCCTTGTCAGGCACTGGCGGCGGCCATCCGAGTAGACTTACTGATGGTTACGTAAGCAACGGAGGAGAGCCGGGGGAGACGGCCGTAATACGAGGAAGACAAAGATAAAAGCACTGCGAAAAAAAAAATATATATAAGACGTGCGATGGAGAGAGACAGACGTGGAGAGACGGAGTCAGATGATTGGAAATGAAAGGGAGAGAGAATGGCAGCGGTGATGGGGAGGGGAGAGGCGCTGAGTGGCCGGGCACCCTGCGGTGACGGAGAGGTGAGACGGGGACACTGAGAGGTGTGACTGGGGAGACGACGGGGCCGGGAGCCATGCGGGGAACACCTGAGTGGCTCAGACCGTCGCATCGGCAAGTCATTTACCGGCACATGATCACAGGGGAAGAGATGGACCGTTCAGAGACACGCCCTATGAGTCGTCTTGAGCTGAGGGGTCAAGAGGGAACAGGAGGGAGGGGCAGCTCTCCTTTGGTCGTTGTTTTATGTGGCCCTTGTTGTTGTACAACCGCATAAAAATCCCTGTTTCTACTTCGATTCGCGCATCATCTTGTTCACACACACACACACATGCATGGGTACGCACAAACACACACAGACACACACCCACTCAAACACACGCAGAAACACTTCGACACACTCTGCACGTGCGGATGCAGGCCATGTTGGCATTTTTGCCTTTAATGCACTGACCCTCAGAGGGAAAAGGAAGAGAGTGCATCTCTGAACATCTTCCCCCCCAGCCCGGGCCCGCTGCCACTCTGCCCTGCCCGTGTAATCCATTTCAGAGCCGCTTCCCGGCCTGGCTTTGTCACTTTGTCAATGGAGGGTCATTCCTAGCAAACAGCCTGCTAAACCTGCACTGCTCTCTCTTCCAAACTCATGCGCCCTCTCTCTCTCGCTCTCTGTCATGTTCCATCTCTCAAACTCATGCTATTTTGTTTTCTCTCTCTCTCACTCACATTTGTGCCCTTACAGTCATGTTCTCGCTTTGACTCATGCTCTCCCCCCCCCCCCCTCCCTCCCTCTCCCTCTGATATTCAAGATCTCTTCCACTTTTTTACAATAAAAGATACAAAGCTGCTTATCTGCAACATTTCATGAAAAAATATATATACATACATTAATATACATTAAATGTGAACATTGCAGTAATTGCAGTAAGAAATAAAAAGGCAAATAAGTAAAAGCTGTGTATAGACTGCAACACAGTGTTGTAGGGTCTCTCTCTCTCTCTAAGTCACATCTATATATATCTCTCTATCTCCAGTTGCAGGACTCATGGTGGCGGCCGGGGAGAACACGAGACTAGACTAACTTCCTTAAGACGTGGGGGGGATTTAAAATAAATAAAGAAACGTTGGCGGACGAGTAGAGAGGGGTGCGATGACCTACATTGAGAAGACAAGAGAAGCTCTTTGAATTCTAATCCATGGGAGAAGCCTCCAGAATAGAAGTTCCCCTTTTAGCAGATAATCTCCCGGCTATTGGGAGAGAGAGACTTGGCTTATTCGGACCGGGAAACTCGAGACACAGATGTTTGTTAAATAACAAATAGAAAATGGCAAAGGAGAGAGACCCAGAGAGCGCCGTGGCACTGTGTGGAAGTGCTGGACAGGTGGAGGCTTTTGAGGCAGGGCGCTGAGAGAGTTGAGGTTAGGGAGTTGGTTGAAGCAGAGTTGAGGGTTGGTCAAGGTCAATAAAAAGGTCGAATAAACGGAGCTCAGTAGGTCATTCAAGTCGCTCAAGTGTCATGTTTTTTCAATTTTACATCTCCTTTATTGGCGACACCTAAAGTGGGGCTTTTCTGAACGTTTGAACACTGTATACCTTTTCTTGCTGGTGACTGCCACAACCAAGGACTTTTGTAAACAAAAGTAATGAAAAAAAGTGTGTGTCTCTCTGACTGTGGTTGGAAACTTTCATAACTTCAGATGCGTCCTTGCTGCCAATAGCAAAACGTACAACAGCTAATCTACGCTGTTCTCTGGGCCTCAGTTCTGGCACAACACATTTTTTGTTAATTACAATTTAATGAGCTTGATAAAACCTCTGTAATCACTTGTTCCTGAACAGAATACACCCTCAATATTTTACTGGCTCTTAAAAGTCTCCCAGTGAGAGCAGGGATAAAGACGTGAGGAATGGGGTGGGGGTTTAACGCAGATGAGGACAGAATGATGCTGTTGGGTGAGATAGGAGGACTTAGACCAAACAGCCTTCTATATCTGTGCATGTATTGGTCTATGTGCACATGCACATGCTTATATATTATTCGTGCTAGCTTAGAGCATCAATGAATGAACAATAATTTGTCCATCTGTGTGTGTGTGTGTGTGTGTGTGTGTGTGTGTGTGTGTGTGTGTGTGTGTGTGTGTGTGTGTGTGGTGCGTGCGTGCGTGCGGGCGGGCGGGCGGGCGGGCGGGCGGGCGTGCGGGCGGGCGGGCGGGCGGGTGCGGGCGTGCGAGCGTGTGTGTGTGTGATGCAGGAAGAGCTCACAGCCGTGAAGAATAGATCTCAGCCTCTCCTTAATGACAGGTACATCAACCCTCAGGATGTTCGGAAGATCAACACACATAGACACACACACACACACACACACACACACACACACACACACACACACACACACACACACACACACACACACACACACATACACACTCACACTCACACTCACACTCACACTCACACTCACACTCACACACACGACACACAACACACGACACACACTCACACTTCATGTTTGCTTCTGGCTTGTGTCGGTAGCGGAGCGAAACAAAGAGAGCAAGCGAGGCAGAGAGAACACCATTTGTCCTACGTTAACAGATGTGTGCGCCATCCACAGTGAGGCTGGGCTGCTCTGAGCTCACAGAGGAGCCCAGGCCACAGCTGATTGGTGGAGATGCTCTCTGAAGCCCCCCCCCCCCCCATCCTCCCAGCTTCATTTGATGTTGTTCCCCGTGCTGTTAGTGAGGGCTTACATCTCTTCAATATTAATAACCGAGCACCAGGATGTGGCGGGGGGGAGGGGAGGGGTCTTACGGCACCTAATAGAAACATTCATTATTCAGGAGACGCATCTTGTGGTAGGCACATGTACTAATGCGCCGCTATGTATACAAATAAGCTCCCGACGGCATGCGACCGGAGATTTCGTTTTATAAAATAAATGACAACCTCGGGGATCCGTCTGGGCACGGCTGGGGAGGGGCGGGCTGAGCTCACCTGGAAAGTGGGGAGACTCCCATTAAAGTGATGGAGAGCCACACACTCGTTGTCATCTTCAATTGATCCCGCGTGGTTCGATTGGATGATGCAAAAGTGAGCGAATGTACAGCAGCGCTGAGATCGGTTGAAGTGTTAAGAGTTACCAAGCACAAAAACGATGAAGCCGTAGAAGAAGTGAGGTTGATTAACTTAGAAAAACAAAATGAACTCTACTCTAGATTGCGTTAGTGTGCGTTGTTGGGTGAGTTAAATATGTATGGGAACGAGTCAACAAGGGGACAGCCAAAGCCTCTCTTAGCTACATTACACTTTTGAACTTGGAACAATCATAACACTCTCTATGTCTCTCCCTCCCTCTCTTCACTTCCTCATGCCGTACCCCTGTGTATGCTCCAGGCTGTCTGCTTTACATAAAGCCCCCACCGCGTTTCTCCATTTCCTTCTCGTCTGCGTTGTTGACGTGAGACCGGGTCTAACCCCACGCACCCTTCCTGCTGAGAGAGGCCATGCTGAGCGTTCAAACTATTCTCACAGCTGTCCTTGGAAAGAACATGAACAAATGGATGTAAATCAACAACAATGTATATCAATAAACACACCTCCACCCGTGGTGGTGGTGGAGGTGGTGGGGGGTGGGGGCTTGTGGGCGGGGGGGGTGGTGACGGGCGGTGTATCGACGCTGCAGCAGGAGAGGTCTGCCGGGGTTAAACACGACGCGCTGGCGCGTTACTAAAACTAATTAAACGGTCGCAACTCCCCCCCTGGACAGAGAGCGCAACCTTGAGATAGAAAATAACAGCCCCTCCCCCTCACAAAGACACATGTATATACACACACACACACACACACACACACACGACACACATGCATATATAAACACACACAGCCACCAACCATTAAGGCGAAAACAAATAGGCCCTTCCGGGGTCGCGACCTCTGAGTGGTAGGGTGTGGTGGATGAGTGCTTCCTGACATAAACATTACAGTGGTCGGTCACATGTACCGGAAGGTTCCTGGAGGACGGTGGGGGGAGGGCAGGCAAGAGCAGCAGTATGTGTGTGAGCAGCCAGATAAAATAGCTTGCAGCTGTGGAGACCCACCAGCCCTTGGGAGCGTTTACTTATTCAAAGTGTCTGTTTTTGTCTTTTCATTCCCCCACAAAAATGGCTTCCCCTCCGCGACATGCTCAGATGATTTCTTTAGAAGCAACGCTCCAAACGTAGTATCAAAGAGGCAGGGAGGAGAAGTGTTGCATAACGTCAGACCCCGGCACAGAGGAAAGGTTCAGACAAGGGTAGGGGTGCAAATGGTTCTCACAATGATATGAGGCGAGGAGGACTTTAAATAAGTATGAAGTTATTGATGTTGTCTTTCCATCTTCAATGTCAACAAAGCCCCTTGTTTTGAAGATAGATGGATAAAGAGGGATAGAGAGCGATTGAGGGGGAGAGATAATGAGCGAGATGGAGAAAGAGAGAACGGCAGAGATCGAGATAGACACAGAATGAGAGTGGTGGAGAGAGGGAGAGAGAGAGAGGAAGACAGAGACAGAGAAGGATTTATTGTTCATTACACTCTTTTTAATGCAATTGCTTTGGCAACATTGCAGCATATAACTTTCATCCCAATAAAGCATATTTTGAATATGAATGCAAGAGAGAGAGAGAGAGAGAGAGAGAGAGAGAGAGAGGAGAGAGAGGAGAGAGAGAGAGAGAGAGACAGAGAGAGAGAGAGAGAGAGAGAGAGAGAGAGAGGGAGAGAGTCAGCAAGGAAGTGAGGCCATCTCCCCAGGGGGCGCCCCCTGATGGGTATTCTCTCTCGGCCCCTGCGTGTCGAGGGGACGGGCAGTGCAGGGCACCGCACACAGCAGAGACCGGCCTCTGGCCTGTCGCCGAGAGCCTCTCCATGCAATCCAGACCGTCTCCCTGTCAATGGCGTCACTCATACGACGGGATCCCTGCCGAGGAGGGGTCTGAGCGAGACTCCCCCCCCCCACCCCCCCCCCCCCACCCCCCCCCCCCCCCCCGCCTCCCCCGGCGCCCGCCTCACTGACCTCGGTGATGCGGGGGTTGGTGCACTTGACGTTCCTGCTGGCCAGGTGCAGCCAGCGGGTGCCGCAGGGTGCACCGTCCCTCGCCGCTGCACCAGCCACACTGGAACTTGCGCTCCGCCTTCAGACACATGCCGCAGCTGTCGCGCTGCGCCGCGCACTTGTAGAGGTGCACTGCGAGACGCGGAGACGGAGACGCGTGTGAGTGCATCTATTCATGCATCAAGGAGCACGCAGATGCACCTGTGCATACATCAATGACGTACGCACCCACACACAGCAGGAGATGCATATGAAGGGAGGACAGAAGGGATACACAAGCCACGTGAACAACTATAGACACACACACACACACACACACTGATAGACGGGACACTGTGCCTATTTATGTGTGTGGTAGAAAAGGGAGAAGAGATTAGTTGAAAGAGGAGGAGAGAAGGAAACGAGACAGAGGGATGGAGGGAGGACAGAGAGTAGGGGTTGGGTTACCTTGGATGTTCTCTGGGTTATCGATTATAAAGTTTCATTCCACACCACTGAGAAATCCACAGGCAGCTCACTGATCTTCATGCCTTCATAGAGATACTGCAGAGAGAGAGACAGAGAGAACGAGAGAGACAGAGAACACCACTTTATTAAAAAAAGAAACTTTTCCTTCTCTTACATCATTTCCCTTGAGAATAAAACCTGTACAGATGGGTATTTAATAAAATATGTAAATGTAATTCCAGATTATCTAAGCCAAAGAGAGTGCCTCCAATGTCCTGCATGGGTTTTAAAATATATTTTGTTAATTTTCACATAATATTTAGGGAAGAGAGGAGAGAGAGAGACAGGAACGTGACAGCGATCACAGAGAGGAATAGAACGCAATGGCACGGTGGCAGGGTTCAGGGTGTTCCTCTATGCGTGACCACAAATAACCCCTTGCCAATAAGGTTTATTTCTCCTAAGGACTGAGGCAGTTGATGCATAAGTATGTGTGTCTGTTAGTTTGTATGTGTGTGCGTAACCACAATAAATCAACCAGATTCATAGATACTTCATGAACCTTTATGCATATTTCCGGTGTACTCGGAACTAAAACCAAGTGTCTTTCAGCTGTCCGACTCCTTCAGGAAAGACATCGAGCCACCAGATGTGTGTGTGGCGATGTGTGCGTGGCTGTGTGTGTGTGGCGGTGTGTGTGTGTGTGTGTGTGTGTGTGCTGGGGTGTACGGGGCACCTACCGAGCTGTTCTGGCACTGCACGCTGGAGCTGTTGAAGCGCAGCGCGTGACGCGGTGGCTGACCCCCTGGATGTGGAGCACACACTCGTAGCCGCGCTGGCCCGACTGGGGCTGGGGCAGGTTCCGGGCCTTCAGCGTGATGGGCTTCACCTCCCCGGCCGGGATCAGGATGTCCTCGGAGCGCACCAGCTGAGGACAGTCCTGGGGGGGCACACAAGGGTCAAAGGTCAGAGGTCAGAGGTGGGCTGGAGTGTGCCTGATAACTGCCCACGTACATTGATCGATTGATTTTTGAAGTGGTTACTGATTTTTGTATTTCCTATCCTTCATCTTAATTAGCCTTTGTTTGTCTAGCTTATACTGGCACTATATCGGCCGTCTCTGAAAAAGAGGGATCAGTCCTCCCTTCGCCTTCCCAAGGTCCTGGATCATTAGGACTTTTCCTTGCCCCACAGAGGGTGTTCAGTTTAGTTCAGTTCAGCACTTTATTCGTCCCAAAAGGGAAATTTGGTTTACAGCAGTGTAAAGATACAAATACAACATATAAAAAGACATGGAACAAAACATCCAATTCAACAAATAAAATAAAATAAATTAAATACCATTGTTCGCTAACAAAAGTCTATTCCAATTAAATTCTCAAAAAAATAAGTAGGGTTTGGGGGAATATACTGTAGCCTGTGAGGCCCTTTTAGAGTGTAACTACGAAGGGTTGTACAAATAAAATGGACCTCAATTGACTAGAGTCAGGGGACACATTCGGACAATCACCCTGTTCCAGTCGAACGATGTGGAATAAACATGCTATGAGCGATCTAAACGTATATTCTGCAAGGCGGGAGGACACAGCCAGTGCTTCAGTGGGACACACTGACAGTTCTTTATTCATGGACTAGGAGGTCACTCAATCGAAACATAACCTGTTGGAGACACAAAATGGGGATCCACGACAGAGGTTTCATCTTGACTCTGTCAGCAAAAACACCACAGCAGTGTTGGGAGTGCTGCAGAAATGTGTGTGTGAATCCTTCCAGCCTTCAAAAGACTCACATCAGCTCATATATGATATAATATATCGTATCTCACGTCATTCTATGAACGCACTGGCCAGGGCTACAATGCTGATGGATTTTGACAACAACAAAGTGGTTGAAAAGAATGATTTTCTTCAACAAGGTTGTGGATATACACAAACCAGGCCTTATGTGTGTCTCTTTGTGTGTTTGTGTTTGTGTGTGTCTGTGTGTGTGTATGTGTGTGAATGTACAGATTTTCAGACGTTATCTAAAGGGCTTTCCCAGTATAAAGATTGCATAGACGACTAGAAGTCAACTCAAGCCATTAGCTGACTAGTCGTCGCATGTTTATGATATTAAAAAAGAAAGCTTATCTGAAATTTGCTAAGAATGTTACGTAATGTTAAGTAACACTGTTAACACATTTTTGATGTCTACGAATGATTTCTTGCAGAGTTTGCGGGTCTACTTACTGGAGTCGTCCTTTAACCTCTCCAACGATCCCCCCCTTTGGATAAACTGCCTGACACAGCCTACTTTCTAGTAACAACCGCAATATTAATGTCTGTCTGTGACTGTGACTCTGAGTGTTCCAAGGATTTCATTCACGGTCCAGACATATAGGTTTGACCTCATTTTGACAAGGTGCAGCTTTTTATGTTCCTGCGACCATCTGACCAATGAAAACTTGGTAGACCGGGCCACTTGTCATCGAATAACGTTTGGTCTACTATTCGGGGGCGGCCTTGGTCTTCTATATGAATTCAGTGCATTGTGACAGGTCTCCAGCGAGCAGCGTGGTTTTGTGGTTTCCTCAGAGGCGAACCCCCTGGGTCACTGGTCAGTGTGTAACTTGAAACCCTAAAAGGGAACCGCTTATTTTGTTCTTAACCACAAGGTTATAGGATCAAAGAACCTACATACACACACACTCACACACACACACACACACACACACACACACACACACACACACACACACACACACACACACACACACACACACACACACACGCACACACACACACACACACACACACACACACACACACACACACACACACACACACACACAAACACACACACATTGAAGCAGTCTCCAACCTGCACCCATACATACACAAATATAAAGCCCACTCAATGAGACGGCATGCAGGCAGACTGTCTAAGGCGAGCTTTGCAGTGGCGGGTGAGTGCTGGCGTCTCTGGTGCCTCGGTCAGAATGATCCTGTGTCGTTGTTAGCAGACGCACTAAGCTCACTAACTACTGGGATAATAGACTTTTAATGGCTTCCGCTCAGAACAAGAGCTGTGAGTGAGTAACGCCGATACAAAAACACAAGAGGCTTTAGAAGACATGGCCCGGGCTACAGTGAGACCTGCAGGAGGGGGGAACGGACGGATAGACGGACAGACAGACAGAGGGATGGATGGAGGAATAGATAAATATGAAGATCGATTGAACGATGGATGGACGGAGAGAGAGAGAGAGAGAGAGAGAGAGCGAGAGCGAGAGCGAGAGCGAGAGAGGGAGAGGAGAGAGAGAGAGAGGGTGAAAAAGAGGGATGGAGCGAGACACAGAGAGAGATATAATTAGACATGGCACCCACCTCCGAGGCGTTGACTCGTCCCTCCTGGAAGGAGCAGCTGGACGGGTCGTGGGTGCACAGGTTGCGGTACTTGCACCAGTGGCAGCGGAAGGCACTGTTCACACATGACAGACACCTGCACGGGCAGCATGTTGACACGCAGACAGACAGACGCACACACACACACACACACACACACACACGCACGCACACACACACACACACACACACACACACACACACACACACACACACACACACACACACACACACACACACACACACACAGGGAGAGAGAGAGAGAGGGAGAGAGAGAAAGTCAGAGAGGATGGCAGACAAGTCACGGGGAGTGTGTGGTGTGGTGTGTGTGTTTGCGTGTGTTTGTGTGTGTGTGTGTGTCGTGGTGGTATGGGGGGTGGGGTGCTAGCACTAGAGGAAATGAGCAGACATCCCGAGCGGTCGCCTGCTGCTGCCCTTGTGCTTGGCTCCGTGCTGCATGGCTGCGGTGCCAAAATCTATCTGCTCATTTCATTCTCCACCCCAACACCCTGTGCAGATGTCCTGTCACACACAGCGTACGTGTGTGTGTGTGTGCGTATGAGGGAGGGAGGGATGGGGAAGCGATGGGACCTAGCCAGCCGGACAGCATCACACCCCACCACACCCACACCCCACACACACACACATCGCACAACATAATCCTGCAATTACCATTACCCTGGTATTGTTAGAGCAGTGGTGTTATTAATGGCTTGTAGACATATGTGTGTGCCCTGCAAGTTC
>NC_082382.1:9220716-9221184 GCF_031168955.1 Gadus macrocephalus | reverse complement strand
TGAACTTGCAGGCACACACATATGTCTACAAGCCATTAATAACACCACTGCTCTAACAATACCAGGGTAATGGTAATTGCAGGATTATGTTGTGCGATGTGTGTGTGTGTGGGTGTGGGTGTGGGTGGGTGTGATGCGTGTCGGTGGCTAGTCCCATCGCTTCCCCCATCCCTCCCTCCCCCCTCATACGCACACACACACACACCGTACGCTGTGTGTGACAGGACATCTGCACAGGGTGTTGGTGTGGAGAATGAAATGCGCAGATAGATTTTGGCACCGCAGCCATGCAGCACGGAGCAAGCACAAGGGCAGCAGCAGGCGACCGCTCGGGATGTCTGCTCATTTCCTCTAGTGCTAGCACCCCACCCCCCATACCACCACACACACAAAACACACACAAACACACGCAAACACACACACCCACACACACACACTCCCCTTGATTGTCTGCCATCCTCTCCTGAC
>NC_082382.1:9186027-9220616 GCF_031168955.1 Gadus macrocephalus | reverse complement strand
TAGATACTTCATGAACCTTTATGCATATTTCCGGTGTACTCGGAACTAAAACCAAGTGTCTTTCAGCTGTCCGACTCCTTCAGGAAAGACATCGAGCCACCAGATGTGTGTGTGGCGATGTGTGCGTGGCTGTGGTGTGTGTGGCGGTGTGTGTGTGTGTGTGTGTGTGTGCTGGGGTGTACGGGGGCACCTACCGAGCTGTTCTGGCACTGCACGCTGGAGCTGTTGAAGCGCAGCGCGGTGACGCGGTGGCTGACCCCCTGGATGTGGAGCACACACTCGTAGCCGCGCTGGCCCGACTGGGGCTGGGGCAGGTTCCGGGCCTTCAGCGTGATGGGCTTCACCTCCCCGGCCGGGATCAGGATGTCCTCGGAGCGCACCAGCTGAGGACAGTCCTGGGGGGGCACACAAGGGTCAAAGGTCAGAGGTCAGAGGTGGGCTGGAGTGTGCCTGATAACTGCCCACGTACATTGATCGATTGATTTTTGAAGTGGTTACTGATTTTTGTATTTCCTATCCTTCATCTTAATTAGCCTTTGTTTGTCTAGCTTATACTGGCACTATATCGGCCGTCTATGAAAAGAGGGATCAGTCCTCCCTTCGCCTTCCCAAGGTCCTGGATCATTAGGACTTTTCCTTGCCCCACAGAGGGTGTTCAGTTTAGTTCAGTTCAGCACTTTATTCGTCCCAAAAGGGAAATTTGGTTTACAGCAGTGTTAAAGATACAAATACAACATATAAAAAGACATGGAACAAAACATCCAATTCAACAAATAAAATAAAATAAATTAAATACCATTGTTCGCTAACAAAAGTCTATTCCAATTAAATTCTCAAAAAAATAAGTAGGGTTTGGGGGAATATACTGTAGCCTGTGAGGCCCTTTTAGAGTGTAACTACGAAGGGTTGTACAAATAAAATGGACCTCAATTGACTAGAGTCAGGGACACATTCGGACAATCACCCTGTTCCAGTCGAACGATGTGGAATAAACATGCTATGAGCGATCTAAACGTATATTCTGCAAGGCGGGAGGACACAGCCAGTGCTTCAGTGGGACACACTGACAGTTCTTTATTCATGGACTAGGAGGTCACTCAATCGAAACATAACCTGTTGGAGACACAAAATGGGGATCCACGACAGAGGTTTCATCTTGACTCTGTCAGCAAAAACACCACAGCAGTGTTGGGAGTGCTGCAGAAATGTGTGTGTGAATCCTTCCAGCCTTCAAAAGACTCACATCAGCTCATATATGATATAATATATCGTATCTCACGTCATTCTATGAACGCACTGGCCAGGGCTACAATGCTGATGGATTTTGACAACAACAAAGTGGTTGAAAAGAATGATTTTCTTCAACAAGGTTGTGGATATACACAAACCAGGCCTTATGTGTGTCTCTTTGTGTGTTTGTGTTTGTGTGTGTCTGTGTGTGTGTATGTGTGTGAATGTACAGATTTTCAGACGTTATCTAAAGGGCTTTCCCAGTATAAAGATTGCATAGACGACTAGAAGTCAACTCAAGCCATTAGCTGACTAGTCGTCGCATGTTTATGATATTAAAAAAGAAAGCTTATCTGAAATTTGCTAAGAATGTTACGTAATGTTAAGTAACACTGTTAACACATTTTTGATGTCTACGAATGATTTCTTGCAGAGTTTGCGGGTCTACTTACTGGAGTCGTCCTTTAACCTCTCCAACGATCCCCCCCTTTGGATAAACTGCCTGACACAGCCTACTTTCTAGTAACAACCGCAATATTAATGTCTGTCTGTGACTGTGACTCTGAGTGTTCCAAGGATTTCATTCACGGTCCAGACATATAGGTTTGACCTCATTTTGACAAGGTGCAGCTTTTTATGTTCCTGCGACCATCTGACCAATGAAAACTTGGTAGACCGGGCCACTTGTCATCGAATAACGTTTGGTCTACTATTCGGGGGCGGCCTTGGTCTTCTATATGAATTCAGTGCATTGTGACAGGTCTCCAGCGAGCAGCGTGGTTTTGTGGTTTCCTCAGAGGCGAACCCCCTGGGTCACTGGTCAGTGTGTAACTTGAAACCCTAAAAGGGAACCGCTTATTTTGTTCTTAACCACAAGGTTATAGGATCAAAGAACCTACATACACACACACTCACACACACACACACACACACACACACACACACACACACACACACACACACACACACACACACACACACACACACACACACACACACACACACGCACACACACACACACACACACACACACACACACACACACACACACACACACACACACACACACAAACACACACACATTGAAGCAGTCTCCAACCTGCACCCATACATACACAAATATAAAGCCCACTCAATGAGACGGCATGCAGGCAGACTGTCTAAGGCGAGCTTTGCAGTGGCGGGTGAGTGCCTGGCGTCTCTGGTGCCTCGGTCAGAATGATCCTGTGTCGTTGTTAGCAGACGCACTAAGCTCACTAACTACTGGGATAATAGACTTTTAATGGCTTCCGCTCAGAACAAGAGCTGTGAGTGAGTAACGCCGATACAGAAACACAAGAGGCTTTAGAAGACATGGCCCGGGCTACAGTGAGACCTGCAGGAGGGGGAACGGACGGATAGACGGACAGACAGACAGAGGGATGGATGGAGGAATAGATAAATATGAAGATCGATTGAACGATGGATGGACGGAGAGAGAGAGAGAGAGAGAGAGAGAGCGAGAGCGAGAGCGAGAGCGAGAGAGGGAGAGGGAGAGAGAGAGAGAGGGTGAAAAAGAGGGATGGAGCGAGACACAGAGAGAGATATAATTAGACATGGCACCCACCTCCGAGGCGTTGACTCGTCCCTCCTGGAAGGAGCAGCTGGACGGGTCGTGGGTGCACAGGTTGCGGTACTTGCACCAGTGGCAGCGGAAGGCACTGTTCACACATGACAGACACCTGCACGGGCAGCATGTTGACACGCAGACAGACAGACGCACACACACACACACACACACACACACACGCACACACACACACACACACACACACACACACACACACACACACACACACACACACACACACACACACACACACACACACACACACACACACAGGGAGAGAGAGAGAGAGGGAGAGAGAGAAAGTCAGAGAGGATGGCAGACAAGTCAAGGGGAGTGTGTGTGTGTGGTGTGTGTGTTTGCGTGTGTTTGTGTGTGTTTGTGTGTGTGGTGGTATGGGGGGTGGGGTGCTAGCACTAGAGGAAATGAGCAGACATCCCGAGCGGTCGCCTGCTGCTGCCCTTGTGCTTGGCTCCGTGCTGCATGGCTGCGGTGCCAAAATCTATCTGCTCATTTCATTCTCCACACCAACACCCTGTGCAGATGTCCTGTCACACACAGCGTACGTGTGTGTGTGTGTGCGTATGAGGGGAGGGAGGGATGGGGGAAGCGATGGGACTAGCCAGCCGGACACGCATCACACCCACCCACACCCACACCCACACACACACACATCGCACAACATAATCCTGCAATTACCATTACCCTGGTATTGTTAGAGCAGTGGTGTTATTAATGGCTTGTAGACATATGTGTGTGCCTGCAAGTTCGAATGTGTCTGCGACTCTGCGTGTGGTTGTGTGCATGTGTTTGCACATACGTATATGTGTCTGTCTGTGTATGCATGCGTGCATCTATTTGGCGTGCATTTGTGTGTTTGTGTGCGTGCACCTACGTGGGTGAACGATTGAACTATGAGGGTTTGCTTGTGTGCAAATGCGAGCGCCTGCATGTGGGTGTGTGCGTGTGTGTGTGTGTGTGTGTGTGTGTCTGTGTGTGTGTCTGCATGTGTGTGTGTGTGTGTGTGTTTGTGTGAGTTTGAGTGTGTGTCTGTGTGTGAGTGAGTGAGTGAGTAAGTGAATGTGTGTGTGTGTGTGTGTGTTTGTGTGTGTGTGTGTGTGTGCAGTCTGTATGAGTGTGTGTGTGTGTGTGTGTATGCTGTGGTGACGGTGCTGCCCGGTGCTAGCCTGGGTGGATGTACAGAGTGGAGCTGTAAGGGGCGAGGACGGCGTAACGAGGGAACGCCGCACGCCATCAGAGCCCCGTGTTAGCGCCCGTGTTAGCGCCTGTGTTAGCGCGTGTTAGCGCGTGTCCGGGGGCCCCGGCGCCTCCCAGAGGGGCCCCCATCGCATGCTCCGCGCAGCACCCCGCATGCAGCCTGTATACGGCAGGAGGCTATTCCCGCGGGATGCTAATGTGTTCTGATGGCTTCCATGGCCCTACACATACCGGCACGTTGCTGAAGGGGCCATTATATACCGTCGCTTCCCCATCTCGCTCCCGCGCTCCCTCCATCTCGGACTTAAGCTTTTGTCTCCGTGTCCCTCTCGTTAGCGCACACACACACACACGGGCCGACGCACTCCCGCTGAGTTCCGGCTGACTGAATTATGCCCATTTGTTTATTGTTCTGAAAGATTCATCGGTGCGGCGGCACGGGGAAGATCTCCGGCGAGCCTCGACTAATTCTGGAGAAGGCGGCAATTCAGCGCGAAGCTGGGAGATTTGTTAGGAGATAAAAATAAAGGAACTGAATACAGATAGTGTGCGAAAATATATATGCATATATATAGATAGTGTGCGAGAGAAGGGAGGAAGCACAAAGGCGTCATTGTTAGAAGCGCATTATTTGCAATTGAATACCACTACAACCTTCATATTGGTGCATGTGTGTGTAGCTTGCTGCTGATTAACTGATGTGACGCGGGGGGGAGTAATTGCTTCCTGTGCTACTCAGACAGGGTCCTCAGACAGCTCCACCATGTCAAAACAAAGGAAGCAGTCTGCACCATACATGGGGCAGCGGTGTGCATGCGTGTGTATGCGTGTGTGTGTTTGTGTGTGTGTGCGTGTGTGTGTGTGTTTGTGTGTGCGTGTGTTTGCGTGTGATTCCGTGGCAGCCTGTGGCATCTCTCTGTTTCCGAGTTGCAGGAGAGGAAGAGAAGTGGGAAGATGATTTTGTTTGGGGGTGTGCGGGATAATAATAGGATGGAACTACAGGCTGTGGCTCTTGAACCCATGAGATGTTCTGCACTGTAATCTTCCCATTTCCTCTCCTCTCCATCTCTCTGGGTTTCTGTTCTGAACAATACTCCAGCTGGGTCACAGAGGCCTTTAGACCACCATCGGATAAGACCCACATCGAGTTATACTATCAACAGGGTTGCAGTCATAAAATATCATCTAGTTCTAACTAAATAATCGTGTATAGATATAGAAATGGTTGATTTGAACACGATTCACGTCAGCAGGCAACTAGGCATCCCCATGACGTGATTGTTGTGATGGTGTGTGTATGTGGGGATGGTGGTGCTGGTGGTGGTGGTGGAGGTGGTGGAGGCAAAGCTTGTTTCAGATTCTGTGTGTGTATGTGTTTGTGTGTATGTGTGAGTGCGTGCGCATGTGTGTGTGTGTGTGTGCGCGCGCGCGCGTGTGTGTGTGCGTGCGTGTGTGTCTGTCTGTGTGTCTGTGTGTTTGCTTGTGTGTATGTGTCTGTGTGTGTGTCTGTGTGTGTGTCTGTGTGTGTGGGTGTGTGTGCATGCGTGTGTGTGTGTGTGTGTCTGTGTGTGTGTCTGTGTGTGTGGGTGTGTGTGTGTGCATGCGTGTGTGTGTGTGTGTGTGTGTGTGTGTGTGTGTGTGTGTGTGTGTGTGTGTGTGTGTGTGTGTGTGTGTGTGTGTGTGTGCGTGGAGGAGGGCATCATTAGGGCAGGGTGTGGACGCTCCCTGCTCTGAGGCTCTGAGATCAGCAGTGATCAGATTGCATTAGTCTCCACAGGGGGCAGGGGGAGTATTTTTAGATGCAGAGTGAGGGACGGACTAGGGGGCGGCCAAGGTTAAGGGGGAATTGTAACTAATTCCCACAACATTGATTCATTGAGAGAGAGAGAGAGAGAGAGAGAGAGAGAGAGAGAGAGAGAGAGAGAGAGAGAGAGACAGAGACAGAGAGAGAGAGAGAGAGAGAGAGAGAGAGAGAGAGAGCAGAGAGAGAGAGAGAGAGAGAGAGAGAGAGACAGAGAGAGAGACAGAGAGAGAGAGAGAGAGAGAGAGAGAGAGCACTGAGGGTATGAGAGAAAGCGAGAGAGAGGGCGAGAAAGAGAGAGTGATGTAAACCATGTAAAAGAGACGGACTCACAGTTGGTGGACGCTACAGTTGTAGAATTTGACCTCTGTGCTGATCAGCATCTGACCCGTCTCCTTGGAGTTGAGCCTCAGCTCCACACCGGACCAATCTGAGAGGAAGAGAGAGAGAGAGCGTTGAATATATTTAACATATCTTACTACACTTGTAACAGACATTCACAACGTGGCAAACATTTTAGCGAGACCCCATATTACCATTTCATGCAGGGCTTTCCATCCAACTGCCAATTACAGGTTCAAATGAGCCGGGTTATACATGAACCCTTCACCTGCCTCCCAGTACTACATTATGGTATCACACTCAGCGTCTACACACAACAACGCCTGCGTGCCCTGTCGCTCCACCCGTCTGTACCCGGACCCCACCTCCCCCGCCCCCCCCCCCCAGGACGTGCAGAGGAGGCCAGACAGAGACCAGCCCTTGGTACGGCTGAGAGCCAGCGTGGGCCCCTACTGCAGCCTCACCAGCTGGCTGGACCGCCACCCCTGCTGCCCCCCTTACCACCACCAGCCCCTACCGCCCCCCTTAACACCCCCACCCCCTCACCTCCACCTTTACCACCCCCACCCCCTCAAATTCACCACCTTCACCACCACCACCCCCTCACCTCCATCACCTTCACCACCCCCTTCTCACCTCCATCACCTTCACCACCCCCCCTCACCTCCATCACCTTCACCACCACCCCCACCCCCCCTCACCTCCACCACCTACCCCACCCCCCCACCCCCCATCACCTCCACCACCACCCTTACCATCCCCACCCCCTCACCACCCTCAGCACCTCTAACCACCAGAGCAGTCCAGTGATCATGGGGTTGTTTGGCACCATGCAGTATTTACATTATTGGTCCACCAACTTGTGAAAAGGATATTGAATGCATTTTGAGGCCAGATTGAATATTAGCATGAATAAGAATGAAAAGGATATAACGCCATATATTATTATTATCATGGGGAAAAAATCCATGTAATTGGATCAATTTTCTGCATGGCAATTTATTGAAAGCGTCCTGGCGGTGATAGGAGAAACGCTGGCGGTGTTGTTCCACATAGGAGCCAACCTCCCCTCCGTCGCCTCCAACTTACAATATAGACCACGCAAGTGGAGGACATTACGCCACATTTCTTGGTCTACCGCGCTGTGTTGGTGTGTGCTTTCTATGTATCTGCTCTGTATGTGTGTGTGTGCCTTATTTATATGTGTGTGTGTGTGTGTGTGTGCGTGTGTGTGTGTGTGTGTGTGTGTGTGTGTGTGTGTGTGTGTGTGTGTGTGTGTGTGTGTGTGTGTGTGTGTGTGTGTAGCAGGCGGAGGATCGGATGACATTCAGTGTGTGTGGGAGGGTGGAATGACCCTTTGTGCTCAGTTCTATCCACAACACCTGTTGGTAATTCAGATAGCACTTGCACACACACACACACACACACACACACACACACACACACACACACACACAGACACTGACACACAAACACACTATACGTAGACACCGCACTTATCTCCCAGGAAACTGGCAAACAGTTTGTTTTTGTTCATAGAAACGTGTATCTTATGCGCACAAGCGATGAGAGATGAAGTTCAAAGGAAGTTCAAATTTGAGGCTATGGGGAGTAGAGTCAGGATATAGGAGCCGTCTGAATTAGCAGGTACATAGCTCCTATGTGCCCACTTGGGTCATAGTCTGCGTGTATCAGTGCTAATAGCGATCATTTTGAAGCAGAGGAGTTTGGCACAGCGACAAGTCAACCACCCACAACAACGCTATTTTCACACTGTTATTATAACCTTACTATCGCCTTTCCATATGCACCCGCACTCTTCATCCTCTTAATATTTCGCTTGGTCTCCCTCCCCTCCCCATTCCCAGTCTTTTGTCTTCTCTTTCCCTTTCCTCTCCCCTGCTCTTTGCCCCGCCCCCTCCTCTCCTCTCCTCCCCTCACAGTGCTGGTTGGGTGTAAAAAAAAAAAAGGTTTGTTCCAAGGACGGATGGGTAGCAGAGATGGAGGGAGACAGGGGAGACGGAGAGATGGAGGCATGGAGACACGGAGAGAGGTGACAGGAGGTGGAGTTTGTCCAACATCAAGCAGCAGATGGAATGTGTGTCGACGTGTTTGTCTGTGTGTGTCTCTGTGTGCATGTGTGGGTCTGCTTTGGGCTGAAGAGGGGTCTTACAGATGGGGAGGGTGCATGGGTTGACATTTACCTGGTGGGGAGGGGGGGGGGGGGATTCATATTAGGCCTGCTCCAACCCCCCTTCCCCCTGTCCCCCCGGGGAGCGCTGGGTACACACGGCTGTCATTTACTCACGGGAGCGGTGGGAATCACTGAGGCCCAGCAACATGTATTATTTCCACACACACTGCACATGATATATATTATTCAGAAAATGAGTTTTTCTACGCCACAGGCATGTGGCTGGGTAAACAGCAGGTGCTTGTTGTCAAAGAGCAGGTGTTAGAATTCATAACGATATATATATTTATATATATATAAACCTTAAATATAGGAAAAAGGAATTGCGGGTGCAGCCAATGTAGACTATTAAAAGGATGTGCACCATTGGGCCGGAAATCCCTCAAATGTTCCAGAAGATTCAATGAGTAGGATATGAGGGCAGAGTGTTATTGTCAATCTGGGGTTGGTTGAGCTGTAGAACCCAATGTTGGAGCTATGGACCATAGGAGGGGAACTGAGGTGAATTGTTTTGGGCTTTATGGATTTACGATGTATATTGTGCCCTGATACATGCTGATCTTCAGTGCTACTCAAGGCTTCTGTAATATCCTATTCTCAATAATAAAATAACCATTAGCTTAAACTCAACAACAAATGTGAAAATCACTTAAACACAAATAATAGGATGATACAGAATTTGCAAAAAAGTCTTCCCCCACAGTTGAAACCTTTATTGCGGTCCTGCCTCTGGCTGTGATGAATGTCATAAAGCCTTTTGAGCTTGGCCAAAAATGTGTCAGTTTGACTGCAAAGGATAGTTCCCGTCTACACCTCACTGTAAAGACGACCAGCAGCAGGCCTTCATCTCATCTCTTAATTTAGCAAGCTAGGAGGCCACAGCTAACGCCCGGCATTGGAGGGAGTCTGTCAGCCAGCAGCCACAAGGCGGGCATTGCCCCAGCCCTCCCCCACTGCCATCAGCCCTAATGGGTCTCGACCTTGCAGGAACCAGTGTCCTGGGCCCTGGGACCTGGTCCTTGGTGAGGGGGAGCTTGTTAAGCCCACACGACCCACATCAGGCAGGAGTGCTCAATCAATAACTCAGGCACCAAGGCTGTGTGTACCTATTCATGGGGAAAGGGCTCACATGTTTGTGTGCAAGTGTGAGTGTGTACTGATTCTGTGTATCAGTGTGTATCTGTGTGTGCGTGTGTGTGTGTGTGTGTGTGTGTGAGTGCGTGCGTGCGTGTGTGAATAAGTTGCCAGGTGTGAGTGTTTCTGTGTGTAGGTGTGTTTCTGTGTGTGTTTCTGTATGTATGTGTGTGTGTGAGTGTGTGTGTGTATGTGTGTGCTTGCACGTGTGGGTCAGCGTGTAGGTTGTCCATCTTTACAGACACACACAGAAACACACACACCCACACACACACTCCCTCACCGTAACACACAGCTCATTAACAGTGAGCCTGACAGGATAACTAGCAGATGGATATCATGGATCGCAGGGAGCAACAGCATCACAGGGCGGGTGGGGTGGGCCCGGCTGGGGGGGTGGAGGGAGGCTGTGCTTTGATGTGAAAAGCCTCAGGGGGGTCTCTCCCACCTCCCCCCCTCTCTCCCCCCCTTCCTGCTCTCCTAAGACTCATCTTCATGGTCCAGTGAACATCAGACCACTGTACTATTAAAATATATTCATTTAGGCTTTATTGACCCAAAATACCTCTGTGGTTCTGGCCAGCGTGTTTGTTTGTCTGTGTGTGTCAATGTGTTAGTGTGTGAGGAAACACATGAATTACATTGCATGAATGAATGGTGTCTGTATGTATATAGGGGAAGGCAATTATTGTGAAGCAGTATACCATTTGTGTATGTGTTTGAGTGTGTATATGTGTGTCCATGTTTACATCCTTTGTATGTACTTGTTCACTTCGCATGCATACAATTTGCTGTGTGTGCATGTGTGTGTGTGTTTATTTTTTCTGTGTCCATATGTAAATCTTCTGTGTCAATGCATAATGCTGTGTGTGTGTGTGTGTGTGTGTGTGTGTGTGTGTGTGTGTGTGTGTGTGTGTGTGTGTGTGTGTGTGTGTGTGTGTGTGTGTGTGTGTGTGTGTGTGTGTCAGCACGAGTGTGTGTTAATGTTAACAACACCTCGCTCCTTGATCTATCTATGTCACGGTGCGTGAGTGTGTGTCTGTGCATGCATGATGTGTGTCTTTGAATGTGTGTTTGCGTGTGCACATTTGTATGCGAGTGTTTTCCTCCATGGGAGTGAGCTATGTATGCGTGTGTGTGTGTGCGTGTGTATAAGACAGTGTGTGTGTTTGTGTGTGCGTGCGTGCGGGTCTGCATGCGTGTGTGTGTGTGTGTGTGTGTGTGTGTGTGCGTGTGTATGTGCCATGCATTGGGTACCTTGGTCGGCGGGGATGGCGGGCACGTCCTTGGCGGCAGGGGAGACACAGAGGATCTGGTTCCCGCTGACCTTGCCCTCCGACTCCGTCAGGTTGCCGAAGGAGCAGCTGATGCCGGCCGACAGGTCGGGGACGTCGCTCACTCTGACCAGCAGCTGAGGCGAGGGACGCAGGCAGAAACACAGCTCTCAGACACTCAGCGCGGGGATCCAAATGAACGGCGTGCACTGAGGCATGGGCGCCTATGACTGCTAAACAACAGCCCGGTGGAACGCCAAGGTGTTATTTTAGCGGCGGGGGTGACATCATCATTTCATCAGCGGTGGCGATGAGAAGATGAAGGCCGTTTCTTAAGGGGAATGGGGGAAATTGGCTACTCGACAAATTCCATTTGTTGTTTCCTCCTTTCACTCACTCAAACTCAAAGACGCGCACAACTCCGCCGAGAAGAAAAACAACATGCACCGAGATGTGCACCCACACACACACCGCACACAAACATGTAGACACAGACACAAATACATCCACACACACCAACTCACGAGCGTTTGAAGTCATTCTCTGGAGAGCGGTGACACGGGGCTTGAGCGCCTGCTCAGCCTATAAATAAATGTATTTTGTGCACGGTGGGTAGTGGAGGGGGGGGGTGTGTGTGGGGATGTGTGTGTGTGTGTGTGTGTGTGTGTGTGTGTGTGTGTGTGTGTGTGTGTGTGTGGGTGTGTGGGTGTGTGTGGTGTGTGTGTGTGTGTTTATGTGCATGTGTGATCTGACTCTCCAGCCAAAAGAAAGCAGTCTGGGTAATTATCACAGTGGCATTTCACAGCCTTGTTCCATTAGCTGTTATTTTAGGCCATTGGGTTTGAAGTTCCCCCTTTTGTCTTCAGCCCTTTCATATGCCTCTAACTAAACTGTGCGGGGCAGGCGGGACGGGCCGATGAGGCAGCCGGGGGGGGGAGAAGCATCCCTATGCCTCACTCTACCCCACAGGGGCCCGCTGTTTGGCCCTCAGACACCAGGGGCCAGATAGAGCGCCCCGTGGATCAGATATGGATTTGTGGATCTTTGCAGGGGGTTTCTTTTGTGTCCGTTAACACGTCACCGTCCTCTCGTCTCCCTCTGCCGTTTCACATTTACTTCAATTTGTTTCTTTGGGGTCCGCATCAGCCTCTGCCTGATATAAACCCTCCTCGGCAATCAGTGTTGTTTGTTCAAAAGAGCTAACCCCCCCCCCCCCCCCCCCCCCCACCAACCCAGAAACATCTCCTGCTAATCAGCCCTCCTCGTTTGGCAGAAGCGGACAAGTACAAACACCGTTAAATTGAAGGAGTACACAAACGCGTGCACACAGGCAAACACACTCGGGCACACGCACACAAACAAGCACTCACGCCATAACGTCGCCGGCTGACAAATAAGGTTGTGTGTTTTTTGCGCTTTTTGTTGTGGTTGTGTGTGCGTGCCGATGCCTGATAGTGCTGGGGACGTGTTTGGCAGTGCACTGGGCCTCATTAGTGGGGGCCGTTTTAATAAAGGTAATTTGATTGCTTTCGATTGCCTTCTGCACACATTGTGCACCGCTTTTGTCGTCATGGAGATGACCGCCCTTCACACTCTCCCCCTGTGTGCAGGGAGGGGCCCGTGTGTGGGGGGGAGCTGACCCCTGTCACTGGAGGTTAAAGGGGGCTGACACGCTGGGCTTCCAGCATCATAACAAACGCACCTTGATACATGGGTCCACACAGTGTGTGTGTGTGTGTGTGTGTGTGTGTGTGCGTGTGTGTCAAGGCAAACAAGGGAAGGCTGCGGGTGAGGCTGAGGGACAGGCTTCCGACCGACATCATCTCAGTTGGTTTCTACAGATACTGCAGTTGCTTTAGGTTATCTTAACGTATTTACGCGTGTGTTTCTCAGATGTCTTTTAAAGATGCCTTTTTCAGTATTTCCAGTTTGTGTTTATTTTTTCCTTCCCTTCAAATAATTTAGGAGTAAATGTTGGACATCAGACAAATTTAGCTCCTACCCATACTCCCACGCACGCATAAATCTTACCGCACACACCACCTCAGCCGCGCAGGGCAAGCATATGCCCGCTGAAACACCCACGTAGCGAGGATCTCTGCTGAACCTTCCCCACTAATGTTTATGCTAATGTGTGCTGCGTCCAGATCTGCACACTAACAGTTTATTGAATGCATGGCATTTTTGGTCATTTTTTTACACGCTGGTTCCACCAGCTGTGCCTCCAGGAATGAGTGGCAGATATGTAAATAAACGACACAAATACTTTAACCTCAATCCATCACTAATGAAATGAACCGAAACCTCATCGCTCAACGCACATCACAAGTTGAAACTGAAAAGTCGGACTCACCGTGTACACAATGTGAGTGTGTCCAGCACGTGTGTGCGTGCGTGTGTGTGTGCGCATCCGCACATGCGTCCTAGAGAGTCGTCTACTTACGGGCACGCTGGGCTCTGACACGGCAATGCTGTCCGGGTAGACGGTGGCCCTCACACATTGGCTGAGAGCGGCGGCGAATCGGTAAGGCTCATCGGCGCGTTCGCAGCGGCTCCTCTGGGAACACCTGTCCAGGAGGAGGGGGAGGAGGGGGAGGAGGGGGAGGAGGAGAGGGCAGAAATGGTGCATGAAGCGGGAGTTTGAGACACAGACAGTGCTGCAATTTGGAATCTGAAAATAAAAACGTGTGTGTGGTGGGGGGTAAGGGTGTGTGTGTGTATGTGTGTGCGTGTATGAGTGTGTCTGAGGTTGTGTTGGCCGTCAATGTCAATGTGGAGAGAAACAAAGTGGAGTGGCTGGTAACAGAGCAGTAACGAGTAGAAGGGTCTGACATTACTGTGTGTGCGAGACAAAGAGAAAAAGAGAGAGAGAGAGAGAGAGAGAGAGAGAGAGAGAGAGAGAGAGAGAGAGAGAGAGAGAGAGAGAGAGAGAACATTCGGCTCTCATCAAAACGATGGTCTTATTACGGGTGTGCGACAGCAAGAGATGCGCAGTATTTTTTTTCTTCTACAGCGCATTTTATTTATTGATTAATGTCAGGATGTCAAGAGGATTTCAACAAATATGCAGAAATGCTTCTAAGATAAATTGCCTACCCGCTTTTACAAGCAATAGCAGCGACAACAGTGTGTGGTTTTGGGTATAAGCGGACTAGTTAAGAAGCAACGAGGGACATCGCATCCACTGAACACAGAGACACACACAGACACACAGATTCATCTCACTGTAGGATAACATGCGGTGGCTAACTGGGGGTAGATAACTTGCTGTAGATAGCTACTGGCTTGACGGCTAATTGCCGTCCCACCTCGAATGCCAGCATTTGCTAGCGACAGCTCTTGTGTAGCGTGTGTTGTTCATTTAATCCAGTCATCACATTTGCAAACAAGCCGGAACAACTAATCCGTAGCAGTGTAATGGCCGCCACTGTCACCTCCCCGAGCCGCCAAACCAAACGTACCACACAAACACAAACAACAAACGCAACATTGCATCTTTCATTCACTGTTCCGCGTTGGATCACGGCTAATTGGCGTCTGCGTTGCCCATGATGTTCTGTGCTTTCCGTCTTGTATGAGGCACTGTGAAAGACCCAGCTGTGTTTGAAGAGCAATACGCCCCTGTCGTCTGCCCTTTGTGGTCGCAAAACAGAAACGGAAAAAGAAGAAAAAGAAGGAAAACGCAAAAACTAACAAAAACAACAGTATCCTCGCTCTTATTAAAACTTTGCTGCCGCCTCTGCCCCATTACAGCAGAGGGGACTCTGTCCTCCTCCTCCTCCTCCTCCTCTTCCTCCTCCTGGTCGCCCATCCTAAGTGTTATTCCTCTGGACTGGAGCCGGCAGAGCTAACTGGCTGTCTGGTCGCACAGGCTCTAATTGGCCCCCAACAGGTCAGCCGCTGTCTGCCGTGCTGATGAACCAATCAGACCCTGCCTCCCGCCAAAGCTGTGTGTATGTGTGTGCCTGATTGTGTGTACAATGATTCCACACTGCCCTGCTCGCGGAACACCCCAGGGATGCACTCCCTCCCCATGTGTGTGTGTGTGTGTGTGTGTGTGTGTGTGTGTGTGTGTGTGTGTGTGTGTGTGTGTGTGTGTGTGTGTGTGTGTGTGTGTGTGTGTGTGTGTGTATCGGGCCATATCGTGCACACACTCTCACACATGGCATCGACCGGCTGCAATATCTTCATTCAGATTCTGTGTTATTAAGGTGTCAGTGGATCACGCTCCGTCCAACACACCGTGTGAACAGGCACCGCCAACATGGGGCCAAAATACAGGGTCCACACACATACGCACACGCGTACGCACACGCATACGCATGTGCACGAACGCACCGACGCACACACGTGCACACACACACACATAAAGACAACATACACACATGGTACAAGCACAAACACACAGTAGCTTCCTAAGTGGTGGTCTAGTTCCCATATTGGGCATCGCAGCTGGATGAGAGAGACCCCCCCCCCCCCCCCATCTCTCTCCACACATGTTGTTTTCTACCTTCGAGGAAAACATTTTTCAACTTCTCCTCCAGTGCTGCCATTCGAGTTGTTCATCGCCACTCCATCTCGGCATCCATTTGTGTATGTTTGCGCAATCTTGCTATCTCCTCTAACACATGAGTCATCCCTCGCTCTCTGTCTCTCCCCCTCTCTCTCTCTGCCTCTCTCAGTCTCTCTCTCGGTATCTCTCTCTCTCTCATGCCTTTGCATCATTTAGATCAACCGACGGGGTGTTTCTCGGTCTGAGGCGCCTCTCTCTTTCCATCTGCATTGACACTGAAAGCGGAAATGATACCTGATGTGCTTTCAGGTCTGCAAAAATATTTTCTCTATACATATTTTTTCCATGCCAACAACCTCGGGGCATAGACGAAGAAAGAAAAAAAACATGTAAAAAGGCGAAAGAAAAAGGGATGATATGTGGTTATTTATCTGCCAACAAAAAGCCCCCACATTGATTTTTATTTTTTCTCCCTCACTGTGATTCTCCATTTTCTTTTTCTCATGGTGTTGTTGTTCAGATGTCAGCTGGAAGGAGAGACTAGGAGGAGGGAAAGGGAGGGAAAGGGCGGTTGGGGACGGGGGGGCGGGTGTGGGATAGAGGGACATGCTTGTTGCCATGGTTTCACCAGAGACGGCCATTATCGGTGTGTAGTTAGAAGCTGACCCCGTGCCTCCCTCATTAGCTGAAGTGCATCGCATCGAGTGTTGACTAGCAGCATGGACGTCCCCCCCCTGTCCGCCGCGGCCCCCCGCCCATCAGTCCACGCCACCCTACGGCCCCCCCTGTCACTCAAACTACCTTCGGCAGGCTTCTCTTTTTCCTTGTTTTCGCTCTTGTGCACAGAGGTGTTAAAGGGAGGAGTCACGGCGGGGACTGCACTTTGTAAAGAAAAACAACAACAACAACATCAACAAATGGATATTTACACACAAACACACATGAGTGAGTGAATATAATCTCATAAAAGGTTTGCACCCACGCACCGCACTCACACACACACATGAGCAGATGCAGCGAATGGCCCTTAAATCAGCAGACGGAGGCTGTGACAGCTCCTTCTCTCGGGGCTGTGTCTGGTTCCCTGTCCGTGGTGCTGAAGCACACAGAGAGTGGCTCCACCGTCTCACCCTCAATCCTATAGGCTCCACAGCCCAGGTACACAAAAGAGTATCACCTCAAATCACCACATGCTTTCAATGTGTGCGTGTGTGTGTGTGCATGTGCATGTGCATGTGCATGTGCATGTGTATGTGTGTGTGTGTGTGTGTGTGTGTGTGTGTGTGTGTGTGTGTGTGTGTGTGTGTATGTGTGTGTGTGTGTGTGTGTGTGTGTGTGTGTGTGTCTGTGTCTGTGTGTGAGTGTGTGTGTGTGTGTGTGTGTGTGTGTGTGTGTGTGTGTGTGTGTGTGTGTGTGTGTGTGTGAGTGTGCTAGAGCAGCAGTGATGTGAATGAAGGGCTTGGCCTCTCAGTCATACAGGACTGACTCAGACACACTACACGTGTTATGAGACACACCTGTGTCGGCCCTGTTACAGGAGCTGTGTGAACAGGTTCATATAATAATGATGTCTCTGTCCTAGTGTGTACTACAATGATGTGCATGATCGATTGGCTGGTGGCTCAACCCACTAGAAGGCTAACCAGGTATGTAATACGATGCCCACCGGGGGTCATTTCCTCTATACCACCTGTTTTCCTGTCTCTCTTCTCTCTTCTGGCCTCATCAAATATATAAGAAATATAGATTTGGGAGACAGAGATATGATGGAGAATACAAGAAGCATGAATACAAGAGTCATTCACACACAGGCACATACAGTATGTTTGTGGTGTTGCAAAAAAAGGGTTGTAGTGTTGCAAAAAAACAGCACAGAAATAACAAAAAAGTGTTGTGATATTGTTTGCTTCTTTTGTGTGGGCTGAGGCGCCGGCACATACCTGTGCCCTCGCAACAGAGAAGAGAACGCCTGTGCTGACAGCCTATCTGAGGTCCACGGCGGTTATCTATGCTGTGTGTCTGAGGCTGTGTGTCTGAGGCTGTGTATCTGAGGCTGTGTGTCTGAGGCTGTGTGTCTGGGTGATGACAGAGTCACCTCAGGGTCCTCTGCCCCCCCCCCCCCCCCACCCCACCCCTGAGCTCCAGACAGGCAATTACACCCTCATCTCTCTGCTGCACCCGCCACTGATAGACACCCAGACACGAGTGTGCAGACCAACACACACACACAGACACACAGACACACACACACACACACACACACACACACACACACACACACACACACACACACACACACACACACACACACACACACACACACACACACACACAAACACATCATGCTCACGTTCACACGTGTGTGTAAATGTAGCAGAGCACACAGATGTCCTGTCACGCTGAAATACAAGCACGTGTGTGAGTATGTGTGTGTGGGTGTGTGTGTGTGTCGGTGTGTGTTTGTGAGCACGCAAGCACACACATGCACATTCATAGAATACACCCACACAAACACGCACGCATAAACACACACACAAACCTGCAAACACACCTGCACAATACATCACACACATGCACACGAACACACACACACACACACACACACACACACACACACACACACACACACACACACACACACACACACACACACACACACACACACACACACAGGATGGGGGGAGATGTAGGCGACCGGGGAACATTTCCTCCTCCCCTCCTCCTCCTCCCCCCCTCTCCTCCCCCCTCCCTGTAACCTCCTCTTAGGAGTGTGTCGCCGTGGCGAGAGGAGTGTGTGTGATTGCGTCTCCCAGCGTGGGGCCAGACAGGGGAGAGGACGACGGGAGGGGGGTGGGGGAGGACAGGAGGGCAGGGGGCCATTTTGAAAACCCTCCCCTCATCCCCTCTGCCCTCGGAGGGGAAGCCAGCCAACGACGAGAAGAGGAAGGAGCCACGCAGCAGAGAGTAGGAGGTGCAGCACAAAGAGTGGTAGAGGGGGTGGGGTTGGGGAGGAGGGGGGGGGGGGGGGGCAGCCGTCAGGTGAGGTAGCGCGGCGGCCGCGGCGCCTCCTAACATGTTTTCTAGGCGATCAGCCATTACGCGACATAATGCCTGCTTTGTCTGGTTCCACCCTCCACCACGCCGGCCGTGTGTAAAATATGCATGGCGGCATGATTGCACTGGAACCACGCTTGCTCACACAAGATTTCTTCGACAGCGGGTGGGTGGGGGGCTTGGGAGGGGTGGGAGGGGGGGGGGGGGCGCGCATAAAAACACACAGATACGCACACACACACACGGGCGCATGTGCACAGGCACACTCCATCCTTCCCCAGCCGCTCTTTGTGCTGAACCAGTGAATGATGGATGCTTTGTTGAATTCAGCGGGAGCCTTAAAGTGAGAACATTTAGGAATGCATGAGAGAGGTAAAACAGGCGGGGGATGGAGACACAAAAGCATTATTTCAACACTTTCAAAATTGCTACGGAGATCTAAAGCTAGAGACGTCTCCGTGTTGTGTGTGTGTGTCTGCATATGTGTGTGTGTGTGTGTGTGTGCATGTGTGCGTGTGCGTGTGTTCTGTTGATGCGTGGGGAACTGCAGAGCTTGTGACCGAGGTCGATCTCTCCAGGATCCCTCGTGGTGGAGCACCAGGTGTCCTGCGGTCGCTGCACGCGAGCACAGAATCACAAGACTCTGGAAGTGGAAAGTGTATGAGCCTACGCAAACAAACAAACACACACACACACACGTATGCATAAACACGCACACCCACACAGACACACACACAAGCACACATGCATTCACATGGACAGATACGCACACACACACACACACACACACACACACACACACACACACACACACACACACACACACACACACACACACACACACACACACTCACACACATGCATATGCACCCACAAGCACACATGCACACGCACATAAACTCACACACACATCCACCCACTCACCCACACAATGTGTCTGTTTAAAGGAGCCAGAACAGAGAACATATAATACACTCTACTGAGACCGTAGTACAGTGCTCTATGAACACTTCCTGGGAACTTCAGAGGAAATGGATGAATATGAGAGTCACTGACACGCTGAACAAGTAAGTGTGCACTTAAACAACCCACTCTGCCCTCCATGTTTGCCATGTTTTATTGTTTTATTTATATAAAATCTGATCCCAGTTGACAACAACCAATCCCCCCCCCCCTCCTCCAGCCCTGTCCAACTGAAGGCCTTTAACAAACAACCCCGCCCTTCATTACATCATAAATAACCTCATCCACGGTGCCCTGGCTCTTAGTGCCGGGAATCCATGCGAGTATCAATAGGCAGCCATGTTTCCTGGTCAATATCTCATTAGAGCGCGGGCGCTGTGGTTACTGCGGATGAGTGCTAGGCCAGTATACACACTGTCCAACACACACAATGGACCCAAATGGCCATTACCACTGCCAAGATAACTGTTGTTTCCACAGGTAAATTACAGCCACATAGTCTCATGGTTGGTGCTTGACATAGTTTCCAAATTTAAATCTAGAACATTTAGGCAAGTTGTTTGTTTATATAGGAGCTTTGATGTTTCACAGTGACTAGTGCTTTTGTATCGAGACATGTATGAATAACGAACCTTATGACGTTGGTACAGATCCCTGACGTATGTATTTACGTATACAGTATATCCATTGGTCGATACGTGTGGTTGGACGCTGTGCTGTATACATGCTGCTTGCCTCACACTGGTGGTGATGAAGTGAAGCCACACAGACCTCCCAACAAGGAGCTCGACATCCTCTAAATTAACAAAACTGATTTGTGTGAGTGCATGGTCGCTCACCTTCCATTCGTGATAAAAATCACCCTTATCTGAACCAAACATTGTAAGGGAAGGAATAAGGTTAAGGAAAGGGGGCTAGCACATGATAGCAAGAGCTAAGTTACAGATTAAACCAAAACAAAACAAAACAAAACGGTTGATGAAATCCCAAGCAGACTTTTTGTTTTTCTCCCGCAAGGTCTGAAAACAGCTCACAACTCTGTTGTAGATGTCCCTGTTTCTGGGCCTCGCTGTGCTGCAACACAAACCGGGACGAGCAGAGCCACGGCGGCCTGCCAGCGGAACAACACTAGTAGTTAGTGGAGGAGCGTGGCAGAAATATGTTATTTCTGCTCAGAGCAGTGCTTTGCAAGCGCTGACTCATTCCCCCGCCGGGCTCCAACCGACCCGATAGAACCCAATATCCACACAGAGCTGTCATCCGCACAAAAAGATCCTTGTGCCGGCCCCATCTCCGAACCACCGCCAACCAACAAGAAGCATTTTTGTGAACACCACACAATTGCTGCAATACAACCCGGTTCACGGCGATGCAACATTGATTCGAAAGACCCGTTCAGGTGAGGTCATCGTACAGCCGAGACAACCCTCCCCCCATCCCCTTCCTGTCGACGAGCCCCACTGGAGTGATTCATGGGAACGCAACAGGAAGTTCATTATACTAACGGAACTCTTGAGACAGGAAATAATACAGTTGTGGAAGCGAAAGAGGGGAGAGTGAAAGAGAGTGAAAGAGTGAGACTGGCATTTAGGGAAAGAAAAAAGCCTCTTCTTGGTATGAAGTGTTGAACGAACAATGGGTAGCCACAGGCAAAGAGATTTAGAGACATCCAGTTGAAAAGTGCTGGGGACCAGAGAGCGAGAACAAGAGGAAGAACGTGAGAGAGAGAGACAGAGGGAGGGAGAGTTGAACGGAGACAGGGGCCGCAGAGAAAGAGCGAGAGAACGAGAAAGACCTGGAGTGGAGAGAAGAGGAGGAGAGAGAGAGCGACTGAGTGTGTGTGAGAGAAAAGAGAGCGTGGTCCATAGCGAAAGAGAGATAAAGACAGAGATTGTATTTTGGAATGCACTACAAATAATGTTTTACCAAATTCCCATTCATGGGTCTGTTCTGAAGTGTGCTCAAGATGATGAGCTCCCATTGAGACGCAATCAAAACGCTTCTCGTCTGTTTTTCTTCATCTTGTAGGCCGATGAGAGCGGGCGTATCAAGCACCCTCTCTCTCCCCCTCGCTCTCTCGTAGCACTCTCCCCTGTCTCTCGTCTTGTGTCTTTCTCCGGCGTCTCGTGTTCTTGATGTTTGCAGTGGCTGCGGAGCAGCTGCTGGTAATTAAAGGACTTTGGAGGCTCACGCCACTCCTGAGGCGTAGCAAGGAGAACGGGAATGGAGAGACACAGTTCTACTCCTGGCTGGCCGAGGATCCCTCTCACTCTCTCCCTCTTCTCTGTCTCTCTGTCTCTCGACACTCGCTTGCTCCTCCTCATCACTGCAAGGCAAGCTAACGTCCTGCCGGGTTCCTAATTAGCCACCTTGGCATGGAGCGCTTCAAACGGCACACACGTGACACACACACACACACACACACGTGACACACACACACACACACAGACACAACACACACACACACACACACACAGACACAACACACACAGGAACATACGGACACACACACATACACTTACATGACAGACACAACACAGAACCCCCACTGAGACACACACACACACACACACACACACACACACACACACACACACACACACACACACACACACACACACACACACACTTGCAGACACAGCGAAGGAGAGAAAATGGAAGGTGTGTATACCACCGCCATCAACAATAAGCACCAACATTAAGCATCAACTACCAGCACATTGACAGAATTGGAAGGTGCTTGTGTGCAGCGGACCTCCTCTTGAGTGTGAACGGGGCCATTCCAGAGCCGGGCCAGTGCTACTCAACGGCCTCGCTACACCGATATGATGAGCTCCAATCTGGCTGCGGAGGGACTTTGGAATGGGTAGATACGGGAATGAGAGAAGCCCTCGAACGTGTCCATGAAACAACAGTGGGTTTAGAGACGGGGAGGGAGTTGGGGCAAGGAGGGGAGGAGAAGAGGGAAGGAGGGGGTGAGGGGAGGGGGGGAGGAGGGGAGGAGAAGAGGGAAGGAGGGGGTGAGGGGAGGGGGGGAGGAGGGGCGGAGCGGAGGAGGGGAGGGGGAGGATGGAGAAGCTAGGCTGCGACGCCGTGATTGCGGCTGAATCAGTGATGGGGCAGAATGGGTGATGGCGGCAGTTTTTTATGTGCCACGGCTTTTTGTTCTGTGTGGGTTTATGCTCCATGCATAATTCGGTCAATGGTCGTTCTCCACGGCCAAAAAAATGCAGCTGCTCTGGCCTGCAGCCGTGTGCATCAAGGTCAACCTGCGCCTGTTGGCTGCAGGAGGATCCACGCTCAAACCTTCACATCCAGGTCCATCCCAGTCGTCGTCAGTGTATTTAAGTGGCCGTGATGCTAGCGATGCTATAAGCTAGTGCCGCTGTTGCTACCTGCGATGCTGTGTCATCATGAGCACACCGGAGAGAAGAAAAACGGAAGAAAGTCTACGTCTTTGTTTTTTTCCCAAAGTCACGGCAAGCCTGAAACTACCCGGCGCGTCTGGCAGGCCGTTCCGTCTTCCAGTAAAGAGATACTCTCTCCGCCCGGCCCAGAGCGGGCCAGGTCCCGTCACGCTTGTTGTGGGGTCAGCAGTAGAGAGGACAGGGGATTAGGAGGGGACGGGGACGGGGCGACGGGGGGAGGACAGGTGGCCCCAGGCTTCACCGTGCAGGAAAACAGAGGAACAGATGGCTCATGTGATGTGAAAGTAACTGTTGACCTTTTCACCAATCTACTCCCCCCCCCTCCCACCTACCTCACCCCAATCCACCCCCGCGCTAGACTCCAAAATCTGAGTCTTCTAGACGATCTTTAGAGGTTAATCTAAAGTCTGAAGGCGTCCAGCTCAAATCTGGGTGAATGTGTTGATGTGTGTGACATGGAATAGGGCTCTACTTGAAAACAACCTGTGTGGTGGTACCACAACCAACGAGATATGGCTGACAGTGAATCTCGGATCCCGAAGAGGACTGATGACTAAAGTGATAGCCCCGCCTCCCCATTGTCGGTAACCCTCCTTGGCCAACAGTGAACGCCGACCAGGCCAGCACTGGTTGACTTCGATTTCCTGTTGCCGGTGGGATGACAAGCTAAAGCATCCTGTACGGTCACCAACGACCTTAGAGTCTGTCAAGGTTTTAAATCAAAGCTGTGAGGAAGACCGGTCACTGTAGAAAGAAACTTGTTGGAATCGTCTTCTGAAACCTCTTGCACTCACTAATCAGTCTATCTTTGGAACAATATATCTGTAACAAACAGGAAATTGTTGATCAGTCTCCCCCCGAAATTTGAGCTCCAGCATTGTCCAAGTTTTGGACTCGACATCAGCATGGACATGGAAACATTCAAACTAAAGCACACACATTGTTCTCCCTTTTTGGCGAAAATACGGAAAAGCAGTAGGTTTAAATGTTCCTTTTTTCCAAGAGCAATAAATGTGATTGATTTGCACTAAGCCTTGACCGCATTGCTCAGCAGCACTTTGCCATGGCTACCATTCCAATAATTTGATGTTTTATCAAACAGATTTCTTTTTTTCTTTGATTGTTTGCTGTAATTGTTGTGATTCATGTCCCGTGTCCAATTAATATTTTTTGCCCTCGACTGTAAATCAAATATCCCCCCGAGGGACGACAGAGATCAGAACTAAAAACATCACACAGGCTCTTGCATGCACAGTCAAAGAAACCATTTACACATCAGACAGCTGCGACACAGCTGCCCTAAGCCCTCTCCCCTCCCTCCATAACATACAGCCTCTCCAGGACCCCCCGCCCACCACCTCCAGGACCACCAGCCACCACCTCGGGGGTTCACACCTCTAGGGGCCTCCGGCCTGCCGAGGCGTAGACAACCACCTGCGTCGCTAGCGAGGACGGCGTGCTTTGTTGTTGTAAGTTATCTGTGTGCTAAGCTATGCTAGCAGAACCATCCTCACCCACCGCAGCCACCACCAGCCCACCTACCCCGCCCCGCCACACCGGCAAGCGCACACATGCCGAATTACCATGTCGCTGGCCAATTATGTGTCCTGTCCCAGCATTGGAGTGATGTAAATTACTTTAAGTGCACTTTGCCGAGGGCCGCCATCCTGGTAATGATGATTGCGGCAGTGCTCTGACACACACAAAGATTAGACTATACCTTTACAGGGGGGGGGGGTGCTTTTAAGCGGGGTGCGGGGAAGGGGGGATGGGGTGGGGTGGGGGTGTTGTTGGATCCTCTGTGCGTGTGTGCGTGTGTGTGTGCGTGTGTTAGTGCATTTGGGCTGCGTGTGCGTGCGCGTGTCTGTCTGCTATAAAGTAGAAGACAGAAAATAAGAGCCAGACAACGTCTCCCTCGTCTTGTGCTCCCGGCATTCTCCTCTCCGTCATTTCATCTAACTGTCATCACTTCAGTCCCATTCACACATTCACAGCCGTCTGCCTTCACAAGTGCCTCATACCCCCCCCTCCCCCCAATCCCCACCCAAATAAAGATAAATAGACAAGGCTCCTTATGATCTCGGGGCGAAGGCAGTCTTCGGGTGTTTTGGTGCAGTAGCAGGTAACTTCCAGCAGGGGTCACTCATGGCTTCCTAGCTCACATGTTGCTGTGTCTGAAGCACTTGATTAAATAAGAGACAACAGTTTACCAACAACGCCAATACCGAAGAGATTTAGCTCCCTCTTTATGGGGGACTATTCAGGCTTCTGGAAGATGATGGCAACAGTAGTCTCAGGTTTTGTAGTCAGGCTACAATCGATAAGCAGAACACAGCGAGTCTGTCTTTGGCCTAGGCTGTTGTCTTTCCATCTGTCATTTGAAATACCAGGAGGCTTCCTGCCGGCGAAAGACAGAAAAAACGGACAAATACAACAATAAAAAGATAACTTCACCACTGTTTGTGGGCGCATAGGACAGCAGCTGCTCTTAGTGTGACAAGCACTCTGGGGGCTGGGAGTTGTTCAGGGTACAGATGCACAGTCAAGCCCTTTCAGGCTCCACTCAATCTGGCAGTCTGGACTAAAAGGAAACTAAAAAAAAACGAAACTGGCTTCATATTCACCGCAACAGTTACATGTACTGGCTTAATATTTACCAGGATATTTACCGAAAGCGGTCACGTGTGAAAGACGAAGAAAACAAAGAGAAGAATTAGGGAATGGCTGATGTTACCAGTTAGGCCGATGTTTGCCATCTGTGTGAGATGATAGTTGCCTGGTGGTGTGGTGTTGGTGGTGTGGTGGTGGGGGTGGTCATGGCCTTGTGGCGGTGTAGTGCTGGTGGTGGTGTCGTTATGACCTTGTGGCGGTGTCGTGGTGGTGGTGTCGGGGTTAGTGGTGGAGGTGGTGGTTGTGTGGTGGTGTTCGTGCTGGTGGTGTGGTTGTGAGCCGGCGTCGGCGGTGTGGTTTGGCGGTTGTGGCGTCGTGGTGGTGTGGTGGTGTGCTGTGGGTCCTGAGTGAGGGGAGCTGGTTGTCGGACTGCGTTGGGGGAGGCTACTCACATGTTGTGCAGGACACACCAGCCGCAGTGGGGGTCCCCGGAGCTCAGGCACTCTCCACACGTCCCGTACTGCTCACACGACTCGATGGGCACCTGGGTGACCTGGAGACACAGGGCGTGGAGAAGGTCAGTGTGTTGGTCCTCACAGAGCACACGTCCTTCTTCTTGTGTCTAAATTAGGTTCCTCCATTCGGTTTCCTGGTGATTTGCAATATATCCTAACAGCGATTTGAATTCTCCTGTTGGATTGTACGTCGGCCAACACCCCCTCCCCCATTCTATCGCTTTCATTTTAAATCTCTCACAAATCCTCTATCTTTAAACCACCCCCCGGGAGGAAATGGCTGCATCAGAATCTGCATCTGACGGCAACTTGGCAGTCCCCATGTTTTTACATTAACACATTCTGATGTTTCCAGGCACTTTTGGGACATTTTCTTGTATGTGGGTGCTTTTCAAAACCCAACAGCATGCAGAATTGGTCTGTGTGTGTTATGAATGTGTGTGTGTTGTGTGTGTGTGTGTGTGTGTGTGTGTGTGTGTGTGTGTGTGTGTGTGTGTGTGTGTGTGTGTGTGTGTGTGTGTGTGTGTGTGTGTGTGTGTGTCAGAATGCCTATGGGTGTGTGTGTGTGTGTGTGTATGTGTGTGTCTGGTGTGCGCGTGTGCGTGCATGTTTGTGCGTGTGCATGAACGTGTTTGCGCGCGTGTGTGTGTGTACATGCTTGCGTGTGTGTGTGTGTGTGTGCGCTACAACGCAGCGAGCAGCACAGCGGAGGCAGGGCCCCAGTGCGCCGGCGAGGGCAAACGTTGCCCTTATCTGAAAGCCAGAGGAACAGCAGAGAGCAGCTGGGCCCGGCTGGCCAGGGGAAGCTGTTCCTCTGCCATCAATGGGCTTTTGTCTGCGAGCGACGCATCTGTCTGCCTAGGTACAGCAGCCTGAACAAACACACACGCGCACGCAGAGTGGCCGTCTGACAGGCCTGCGCTTCACTAGCAAAAAAAGCAAAGGCTTGAAACTTCATGACGCTAATTGTGTGGCTGCCGGTTCGTCTCTCTGCCGAGCTCAGGCTGAGCGTTTTTTGCCATGTGTGCCGCCCTTTCCGACGTTTATCGCAGAAATGCAGCAATTTGTGGCTGTTTGCATTGCTCAATAGCACAATTTTTAATGACTCAGGTTAAAAAAATGTTTGAATGAGATGAAAGAAGCTGCAAATGTCAACAGTGTGATTCAAATGGGGGGCCGGTACAAAGCAAGCAGACCCCGGGCTGGTGGGTCTGCAGTCGCATGTGTGAAGAACAGCCATGGTAAAAAAAATAAAAAGCCTCGGCCATTTACATTTACCATCGACTAATGTATTGGGAGAATTTGTTTGTGCAAGAAAATAACCTCCATCGAGTCTCATTTATGCCAGAAAGCCAGTGAGTGTGTGTGTGTGTGTGTGTGTGTGTGTGTGTGTGTGTGTGTGTGTGTGTGTGTGTGTGTGTGTGTGTGTGTGTGTGTCTGTGTGTGTGTGTGTGTGTGTGTGTGTGTGTGTGTGTGTGTGTGTGTGTACATGTGTACACACACACACACACACACACACAGCCCTGTTCACACCTTGCTTTAAACCGCATCTTGGGTGATCTGATAACAAGTTGACCACACTATGTAAAGGTGTGAACGCACCCAGGGTGCATTGCGGGCGCATTGAGCTGATTGTCCACATTTTTCTAGCAGTATACGAAAATGTATTTTTTTAATCTGTCTTGTATTGAGAAGGAACCCTGCAGCATAATTGGCGCAAACGGGCTGCATTGTAATCCTGTAATCCAGATTATTTTCCATCATTATGGAAAGGATCAGTACAGACATTTGTCTTTTTTCTATAAAATTCGCTTGATCCTGGTCTGTTTGATACTATGTCCAACCAAGGCTCACAAGAGTTGTTGTTGTTGCAGGAAGAGAACGATCAAAACAAAGTTGAGAACAAAGGGGAGTTCTTTTGGTTGGACTACAGAAGGGTAGTTTAGTGTTATCTAAAAAATATAGGTGAAGAAGAGTTGAGATTGTAATTACAATAGGGAAATATCCAGCAACAACGCAACAACGACATTTCAGTCCAAACTTCAATGAGATTTCAGTGCGAGACCATTCCTTGAGTGAGACTTGGGTGGACACAATAACAAAAAGAGCGGATCAAGCAGAAGGTATGGAAGAAAGCTGCATTTCTGTAAGGATTCTTATCATTGTATTTGAAAATAATCTGAGTATGTTAGGGGCCAAAGCAAACAGTTTTAGAGGACATACATTGACAAGGCGCTATTGGCCAAAGGATTACACGACCAGCATCAGTCCCTTACACCTAAGGATACAAACTAGCCTCAGTTTTGCAACAACCACAGATACATTACTACAATGCACTTGGTCTTTGCAAATAAAAGTGATGTGCTTGTTTATTTGCACACAGAGCGTGGAAGTGAGATTTGATCACAGGTGGTTCCTTAGGATGCGAGACGCATTCTAATGCCAGGCGTGAACTCAAGCACTTAGAGCTGTCCACTTGTGATAGTATCACTCAAGACGCATGTTAATGCTTGGTGTGAACAGGGCCACACACACAAACACACACACGCACGCAAACACTTTCTCTCACAACAGAACACACCAGACAAAGTCAAAGTAAGAATCGCAAATTTAGCAAAGCAATTGGTTGTCGTGTTATACCAAATTCACTTTCATCCAACTCTGCCTGTTCTACGAACAACCGAGGCCTCGTCGGAGAGCAACAGAACGGCACCATTCAAGCTACAAATGGATTTTTTTGCGGAGATAATTGCGTAGGAAGCGGGGGGCAGGTATGCGTGCATCGGGTGTATTTGTGTCTGAGCGTGGGCGGCCGACAGCCATTACGACCTTCAACGCTGTGTACTTCGTTTCTTCACTTTAAGGCCCAATCCCATTTCTACCCCTTACCCCTCCCCCTTACCCCTCCCCCTTGTTTTGAAGGGGTAAGGGGAAGGGGTTTGTCTTACCCCTTCAAAACAAGGGGGAGGGGTAAGGGGGAAGGGGGAAGGGGTAAGGGGAAGGGGTAAGGGGTAGAAATGGGATTGGGCCTCAGTATTTTGTCATCGGGACGAAGAAGCCACAGCCCCCCCCCCCCCTTTCCTGTGGCAGTGAACAACAGAGAGCGTTTGACATGGCGGGCCGGTGACAGCCCATTGCTCTCCAGGCCTTCTCCACAGGCCCTTCTGCTGCTAGGTCACCCCCTCGTCAGCCCCACCGTGGGTGTGTGTGTACGTACATGTGTGTGTTTACATGTGTGTGTGGTAAACATGTGTGAGTGTGTGTTTGTGTGTGCCTGTTTGCGTGTGCGTCTACTCACAGTTGTGTGCATACATGTTTGTTGTATATGTGTGTGTGTGTGTGTTTATAGGTACTTACATGTGTGTTTGTTTGTATGTTTGTTTGTACACGTCTGTGCTATACATGTGTGTGTGTGTTTGTACTTTTGTGTATACGTGTGTGTGTGTGTGTGTGTGTGTGTGTGTGTGTGTGTGTGTGTGTGTGTGTGTGTGTGTGTGTGTGTGTGTGTGTGTGTGTGTGTGTGTGTCCTGTAGCTGCAGGACAAACAGGGGTTATGCTGTAATGAGTTTCAGAGCGGGACATTTCAGCAGTGGCGACCGGTGGCTCTTAACTAACACCCCCACCAGGCCTATGGGGGGGGGGGGGGGGGGGGGGGGGGCGAGGGATCCACAACGGAGCACTGGACACATCCGTGTTAGGACCAGCCTCAAAAAGGCATGTTGAGTCATCTCATTTTATATTTTGTATATTTTATAAACCCCCCCAATGATATCATGTGGTCGCGTTATGAAAACACTTGTGCTCGTCCGCCAGGCAGACTGACCGTCCACACGCCCCTGAACTGGAGAGGGGTACAGTGTGGACACAGCTGTCGGGAGGGGGGAGGGGGGTGTGGAGGAGAGATGTGTCTACAGTCAGACAGAGATGCTGCATTGAGATTCAGTGTACTGTCAGCTCATACAGTCAGAAGTGAGAGAGTAAGCTTGTGTGCCTGTGTGTGTGTGTGTGTGCGCGTGCGTTTGTCTGTCGGAGGTGGGAGCAGCAGCTGTTGTCCAGCAGAAGGTTTGGTCAATCATCACAGCAGGCTTGTGATGACAAAGAAGTCCCTTATATCCATTTGCTCGTGTGTGTGTGTGTGTGTGTGTGTGTGTGTGTGTGTGTGTGTGTGTGTGTGTGTGTGTGTGTGTGTGTGTGTGTGTGTGTGTGTGTGTGTGTGTGTGTGTGTGTGTGTGTGTGTGTGTGTGTGTATGGGTGCGGTTGGGTGAAAACTGACCCTGAATGTAACTGCATGCACGTAATATGAATGCGCAGTAGATGGATCACGGCGTGTGGAGGACCAGCCATCCAGGCAAGCTGCTCAGCCTTCTCAGGGCTCCAGGCCAGGTGAGGCAGGGCGCGCTGATGGTAAATGGATGCTAATGTACACTCCTGCGCAGGAGGGACCCAGCAGGGGGGTAATGCTGCTAGAATGGCTACAGGCTCGGGTGGTGGTGGTGGTGGTGGTGGTGGTGGTGGTGCTGACTGAGCACCAACCTGTGGCTATTAACAACAGGTTCCCTGTTTCCCCAACCCAGCCCAGGGCTTCAGTAGCCGCTCCCTCTGCGGCTAACACACGCCAACGGCTAATGGGCGGTTTAACTAGCGCTCTTTAATATCCAGGATCACTTAGCGCACCGCCGTGCTATCAAACACAGCGTTGACCTCAGGCGCCGGTAAATCCTGGTGTGCGTCACCAAGGTTAAAGCCTCACACTTGTGCCCGTCTTACAGGATAAGGCTCCATTTTCCTTTGATCTGACTGTCTTTATTATTAATGATCTCCAGGGAGACGAGGAGCGGGAGAGAGGATGGGGCCGTCGCAGCCGCCGTACTGTAGGAGCCAGGAGAGGGAGAGGATGTATTGGCCGTAGAGAGAGCATAGGGTCCGAGGCTCCCAGCCCCTCCAAGCCCCTGATGAATGCGTTGATGGGTTGTAGGGATTGGAACCAGACCGTCGAGGGAGGATTCTTCAGAGGTGCTCTCTCATAGTACAAGTGAGCTGCTTCCCATGATGCCAATAAAGCCCTTTTCAAATTTGAATTGAATTTAAGAGGTTGTTTTTTTTGTCATCCTAGTGTAAGGCAAAGGGAGCTATTTTGCAAGCTGTCGTCATGGCAACCTGCCTGTCTCTGACCCCAAGAGCATAGACACAGACAAACACATACTCAACTCCTTTCCCAAACCCTCCTGCAATGCACGGTAAACAGCTGGCACTACTGGGGCTGCCTGCAACATGCACCTTTTAAAAAGGCACACACACACACACACACACACACACACACACACACACACACACACACACACACACACACACACACACACACACACACACACACACCAGCTCCCTGTACTTTCTTATCCATTTTTAATGAGAGCTAGCCGGCTACGACGTCAGTAGAATGAGCCACATCGATCATGGCCACAATATCCATTCCCACCAAGAGGGAAGAGGAAGGTAGAGAGGGAGAGGGAGAAAGAGAGGGCAGACAGGGCAGACAGGAAGAGGGAGAGTGAGAGGGAGATGGAGAGAGAGAGAGAGAGAGAGAGAGAGAGAGAGAGAGAGAGAGAGAGAGAGAGAGAGAGAGAGAGAGAGAGAGAGAGAAAGAGAGAGAGAGACAGAGAGAGAGAGACAGAGAGAGAGAGAGTGAAAGAGAATGAATAAAGAAAAAGGTGAATGAATAAAAAACACAAGGGCCCAAAGAGAGCGTCCTACGGTGTGACTGGCTGCTGAATGTTTCCTCGGTGACAGCGACTAGCAGGCTAGCTGTGTCCCTGGACCCTCACCAATCTGCTCTGGTGACACCGCCATGGCGCTGGTGCATGCCGGGGGCTCCATCTTTAGTGTTTTACCTCTCTATATCTCTATCTCTCTCTCTCTGCTCGTCCATAGGCATGCTCTGGGATTTTCCTCTCCTTCCATTTTAACATCTTTACTGAATCCCCTCCAGCATCCATGACACGACCCCCACACTGCCTGTTGGGAGTTGGAGTTGATACGATTCTTGCGCACGCTCCAAACTGAATAAAAGCAGAGTTTACCCAATAAAACAGCCCAGGACAACACTATATACGACTGCAGGAAGAAGGGTCCATTGTGAAGGTTTACTGTTTTTCACTCTTAACGTGAGAGTTGTGAAGCCTTATGACAGTGGGGGGCGGCGCACAGCGACCGCTGTGCGCCGCCCCCCACTGTCATAAGGCTTCATAAGCCCTGCCTCTCAGTGTCTCAGCCAGACTCTCTCTGACCGGGCTCCTGTTCCCGACCCATGGAGCCAGACTCAGACCCGGGAGGGTGGATGCTAGACCCAGGGGAGGGGCGGTGTGTGGTGGCGTGTGGGCTGTAATGAGGTGGTGCTAGGGGGTTGGGGGCTGGCTAGGGTGTAATCACAACCTGGGATACCAGAAACATCTGGCGTGATTAAGGAACACACGCTGACCCAGCTGGCGGGGGGGGGCAAGGGGCAGCGGGGGGAGGGGGGCTTAGGGAGGGGTACAAGTGTTTGTATCTCTTTGGATTGTTTGTATAAAGAAAAGGAGTAATAATCAAATCGGAATAATAACGGCTTTGAGTGGGGAGGTGACAGCTTCTTTTTCGGAGAGAGAAAATGAGTATTTTACATTTGTTCTGCATGCATAATGATTGCACATGAAGAGGGAAAAAAAAGAAAGAAAGCTGATTATAAATGTGGAGAAAAAATCCTGTGCTTTTCCCCTAAAGCTATCTACTGGTCCATTGCTCTGCACAGCAAGACATTGAATACTACAAAAAATAAAGCAGATCTACAGCAAATGATTTGCTTTTAATATTCTGCATGGCCTCTGCTTTTGTCCTTGTTGCTTTGTGTCAGAGTGCTCTACGGTTTCGACATGACTCTCATTCCAGCGAGTGATCACACTCTCAATTGATTTCTCCTGTTGTGAAACCTTTATGGAATCGGGAACAACAGACAGCCAGAGTTGTAATCCAGGGACAGCAAGTGCGCTGGAAGAGGGACAGACGACACAGAGTTACTACGGTGTATTGCTGTAGTTCCCGGAAGGTCAGATCTATTTGGAGTGGAGCTGTGCTGAGTGAGAGTCTGGAGGAGGTATCACAAGGAGCTGAACTGGAGAAGAATACACAAAGCGCACATTAGGTAAGATTGATTCATGGGATAAAGGAGAAGGGAGGGAAGGCGAGTCTGAAGCAAAAAAAAATAAAACATTTAGTGAATCTTGGCTCGTCTACAAATTGCCTTCTCACATTTACCCGTCCCCAGAAACAATACTTGAATCTGGCAACAAAATGAGCACTTATTTTTGAAACCAGATTTCTCTGCCTCATTTTCTTCATTATACTTCCAGCATGTCTCTTCTGTTTGTCTGCTCATTTCAAGTACAAACGCACACAAGCTCACACCAACACACACACATGCACACACCCACAGAGACAAGCGCACCCCGACACACACACACACACACATGCGCACACCCACAGACACAAGCACACACCAACACACACACATGCACTCAAAATTGTCAGTGTAACACGGTGTAACATTACAAGGCTAGCAGAACGCCTTTACACTCCTCTCTCCTCTCCTCCTCTGTGCTATCCTTCCATCTCCTCTCCTCCTCTGTGCTATCCTTCCATCTCCTCTCCTCCTCTGTGCTATCCTTCCATCTCCTCTCCTCCTCTGTGCTATCCTTCCATCTCCTCTCCTCCTCTGTGCTATCCTTCCATCTCCTCTCCTCCTCTGTGCTATCCTTCCATCTCCTCTCCTCCTCTGTGCTATCCTTCCATCTCCTCTCCTCCACCCCACCTCCCTCTCCTACCCTCCCCATCCCCAGCCTCTCCTTTCCCCCTCTCCTATCCTGTCTCCTCCTCCCCTCGCCTGTCCTCTCCCCCCCTCTCCTCTCATCACTTCCCTCCACTCTCCTCTCAATCCCCTCTCCTCTCCTCCCCTCCACCCTGCTCTCCTCCCCTCCCCAACCTCTCCTACCCACCTCTCTACTCCCCTCTCCTCTCCTCCCCTCCCCATCCTCTCGTCACCAACCTCTCCTACCCACCTCTCCTCTGCTCCCCTCTCCTCTCCTTCCCCTTCCCTTTCCCCTCCCCTCCCCTCCCCTCCCCTCCCCTCTCCTCTCCTCCCCTCCCCTCCCCTCCCCTCCCCTCCCCTCCCCTCTCCTCTCCTCTCCTAGCTTACAATAGGGGGGGAGGGGGATGAGGAGGAGGAGGAGGAGGAGGAGGAGGAGGATGAGGAGGAGGAAGAGGAGGAGGAGGAGGAGGAGGAGGAAGAAGAGGAAGAGGAGGAGGAGGAGGAGGAGGAGGAGGAGGAGGAGGAGGAGGAGGAGGTGGTGTCAGGCTATAGTCACAGGATCTCTGTTCCATCCCGTTGGGAGGGGGGGATCAGGAGTGCCAGAGCACCAGGTCTAGTGGTGCGGGCTGCCAGTGCTAGCCAGGCGCCCTGGCACCTGCTCAGAGGCCTGTTGAAGGAGCCGTCTGCCGGGCAGGACGGCAGGGGCAGCCAGGAGGAGACGGCAGGTCCACCGTGAGCCTCCTGACCGCGGTATGAACTCTGAGTGACGCAGAACGACCAGCCCCGAAGAAGACAACAAAGGAGGCCGAGGCAAGACGATACCCGCTGTGTGTGTGTGTGTGTGTGTGTGTGTGTGTGTGTGTGTGTGTG
>NC_082382.1:9169674-9174674 GCF_031168955.1 Gadus macrocephalus | reverse complement strand
TCTAATCTTTGTGTGTGTCAGAGCACTGCCGCAATCATCATTACCAGGATGGCGGCCCTCGGCAAAGTGCACTTAAAGTAATTTACATCACTCCAATGCTGGGACAGGACACATAATTGGCCAGCGACATGGTAATTCGGCATGTGTGCGCTTGCCGGTGTGGCGGGGCGGGGTAGGTGGGCTGGTGGTGGCTGCGGTGGGTGAGGATGGTTCTGCTAGCATAGCTTAGCACACAGATAACTTACAACAACAAAGCACGCCGTCCTCGCTAGCGACGCAGGTGGTTGTCTACGCCTCGGCAGGCCGGAGGCCCCTAGAGGTGTGAACCCCCGAGGTGGTGGCTGGTGGTCCTGGAGGTGGTGGGCGGGGGGTCCTGGAGAGGCTGTATGTTATGGAGGGAGGGGAGAGGGCTTAGGGCAGCTGTGTCGCAGCTGTCTGATGTGTAAATGGTTTCTTTGACTGTGCATGCAAGAGCCTGTGTGATGTTTTTAGTTCTGATCTCTGTCGTCCCTCGGGGGGATATTTGATTTACAGTCGAGGGCAAAAAATATTAATTGGACATGGGACATGAATCACAACAATTACAGCAAACAATCAAAGAAAAAAAGAAATCTGTTTGATAAAACATCAAATTATTGGAATGGTAGCCATGGCAAAGTGCTGCTGAGCAATGCGGTCAAGGCTTAGTGCAAATCAATCACATTTATTGCTCTTGGAAAAAAGGAACATTTAAACCTACTGCTTTTCCGTATTTTCGCCAAAAAGGGAGAACAATGTGTGTGCTTTAGTTTGAATGTTTCCATGTCCATGCTGATGTCGAGTCCAAAACTTGGACAATGCTGGAGCTCAAATTTCGGGGGGAGACTGATCAACAATTTCCTGTTTGTTACAGATATATTGTTCCAAAGATAGACTGATTAGTGAGTGCAAGAGGTTTCAGAAGACGATTCCAACAAGTTTCTTTCTACAGTGACCGGTCTTCCTCACAGCTTTGATTTAAAACCTTGACAGACTCTAAGGTCGTTGGTGACCGTACAGGATGCTTTAGCTTGTCATCCCACCGGCAACAGGAAATCGAAGTCAACCAGTGCTGGCCTGGTCGGCGTTCACTGTTGGCCAAGGAGGGTTACCGACAATGGGGAGGCGGGGCTATCACTTTAGTCATCAGTCCTCTTCGGGATCCGAGATTCACTGTCAGCCATATCTCGTTGGTTGTGGTACCACCACACAGGTTGTTTTCAAGTAGAGCCCTATTCCATGTCACACACGTCAACACATTCACCCAGATTTGAGCTGGACGCCTTCAGACTTTAGATTAACCTCTAAAGATCGTCTAGAAGACTCAGATTTTGGAGTCTAGCGCGGGGGTGGATTGGGGTGAGGTAGGTGGGAGGGGGGGGGAGTAGATTGGTGAAAAGGTCAACAGTTACTTTCACATCACATGAGCCATCTGTTCCTCTGTTTTCCTGCACGGTGAAGCCTGGGGCCACCTGTCCTCCCCCCGTCGCCCCGTCCCCGTCCCCTCCTAATCCCCTGTCCTCTCTACTGCTGACCCCACAACAAGCGTGACGGGACCTGGCCCGCTCTGGGCCGGGCGGAGAGAGTATCTCTTTACTGGAAGACGGAACGGCCTGCCAGACGCGCCGGGTAGTTTCAGGCTTGCCGTGACTTTGGGAAAAAAACAAAGACGTAGACTTTCTTCCGTTTTTCTTCTCTCCGGTGTGCTCATGATGACACAGCATCGCAGGTAGCAACAGCGGCACTAGCTTATAGCATCGCTAGCATCACGGCCACTTAAATACACTGACGACGACTGGGATGGACCTGGATGTGAAGGTTTGAGCGTGGATCCTCCTGCAGCCAACAGGCGCAGGTTGACCTTGATGCACACGGCTGCAGGCCAGAGCAGCTGCATTTTTTTGGCCGTGGAGAACGACCATTGACCGAATTATGCATGGAGCATAAACCCACACAGAACAAAAAGCCGTGGCACATAAAAAACTGCCGCCATCACCCATTCTGCCCCATCACTGATTCAGCCGCAATCACGGCGTCGCAGCCTAGCTTCTCCATCCTCCCCCTCCCCTCCTCCGCTCCGCCCCTCCTCCCCCCCTCCCCTCACCCCCTCCTTCCCTCTTCTCCTCCCCTCCTCCCCCCCTCCCCTCACCCCCTCCTTCCCTCTTCTCCTCCCCTCCTTGCCCCAACTCCCTCCCCGTCTCTAAACCCACTGTTGTTTCATGGACACGTTCGAGGGCTTCTCTCATTCCCGTATCTACCCATTCCAAAGTCCCTCCGCAGCCAGATTGGAGCTCATCATATCGGTGTAGCGAGGCCGTTGAGTAGCACTGGCCCGGCTCTGGAATGGCCCCATTCACACTCAAGAGGAGGTCCGCTGCACACAAGCACCTTCCAATTCTGTCAATGTGCTGGTAGTTGATGCTTAATGTTGGTGCTTATTGTTGATGGCGGTGGTATACACACCTTCCATTTTCTCTCCTTCGCTGTGTCTGCAAGTGTGTGTGTGTGTGTGTGTGTGTGTGTGTGTGTGTGTGTGTGTGTGTGTGTCTCAGTGGGGGTTTTGTGTTGTGTCTGTCATGTAAGTGTATGTGTGTGTGTCCGTATGTTCCTGTGTGTGTTGTGTCTCGTGTGTGCCGTTTGAAGCGCTCCATGCCAAGGTGGCTAATTAGGAACCCGGCAGGACGTTAGCTTGCCTTGCAGTGATGAGGAGGAGCAAGCGAGTGTCGAGAGACAGAGAGACAGAGAAGAGGGAGAGAGTGAGAGGGATCCTCGGCCAGCCAGGAGTAGAACTGTGTCTCTCCATTCCCGTTCTCCTTGCTACGCCTCAGGAGTGGCGTGAGCCTCCAAAGTCCTTTAATTACCAGCAGCTGCTCCGCAGCCACTGCAAACATCAAGAACACGAGACGCCGGAGAAAGACACAAGACGAGAGACAGGGGAGAGTGCTACGAGAGAGCGAGGGGGAGAGAGAGGGTGCTTGATACGCCCGCTCTCATCGGCCTACAAGATGAAGAAAAACAGACGAGAAGCGTTTTGATTGCGTCTCAATGGGAGCTCATCATCTTGAGCACACTTCAGAACAGACCCATGAATGGGAATTTGGTAAAACATTATTTGTAGTGCATTCCAAAATACAATCTCTGTCTTTATCTCTCTTTCGCTATGGACCACGCTCTCTTTTCTCTCACACACACTCAGTCGCTCTCTCTCTCCTCCTCTTCTCTCCACTCCAGGTCTTTCTCGTTCTCTCGCTCTTTCTCTGCGGCCCCTGTCTCCGTTCAACTCTCCCTCCCTCTGTCTCTCTCTCTCACGTTCTTCCTCTTGTTCTCGCTCTCTGGTCCCCAGCACTTTTCAACTGGATGTCTCTAAATCTCTTTGCCTGTGGCTACCCATTGTTCGTTCAACACTTCATACCAAGAAGAGGCTTGGTATGGCATTTTCTTTCCCTAAATGCCAGTCTCACTCTTTCACTCTCTTTCACTCTCCCCTCTTTCGCTTCCACAACTGTATTATTTCCTGTCTCAAGAGTTCCGTTAGTATAATGAACTTCCTGTTGCGTTCCCATGAATCACTCCAGTGGGGCTCGTCGACAGGAAGGGGATGGGGGGAGGGTTGTCTCGGCTGTACGATGACCTCACCTGAACGGGTCTTTCGAATCAATGTTGCATCGCCGTGAACCGGGTTGTATTGCAGCAATTGTGTGGTGTTCACAAAAATGCTTCTTGTTGGTTGGCGGTGGTTCGGAGATGGGGCCGGCACAAGGATCTTTTTGTGCGGATGACAGCTCTGTGTGGATATTGGGTTCTATCGGGTCGGTTGGAGCCCGGCGGGGGAATGAGTCAGCGCTTGCAAAGCACTGCTCTGAGCAGAAATAACATATTTCTGCCACGCTCCTCCACTAACTACTAGTGTTGTTCCGCTGGCAGGCCGCCGTGGCTCTGCTCGTCCCGGTTTGTGTTGCAGCACAGCGAGGCCCAGAAACAGGGACATCTACAACAGAGTTGTGAGCTGTTTTCAGACCTTGCGGGAGAAAAACAAAAAGTCTGCTTGGGATTTCATCAACCGTTTTGTTTTGTTTTGTTTTGGTTTAATCTGTAACTTAGCTCTTGCTATCATGTGCTAGCCCCCTTTCCTTAACCTTATTCCTTCCCTTACAATGTTTGGTTCAGATAAGGGTGATTTTTATCACGAATGGAAGGTGAGCGACCATGCACTCACACAAATCAGTTTTGTTAATTTAGAGGATGTCGAGCTCCTTGTTGGGAGGTCTGTGTGGCTTCACTTCATCACCACCAGTGTGAGGCAAGCAGCATGTATACAGCACAGCGTCCAACCACACGTATCGACCAATGGATATACTGTATACGTAAATACATACGTCAGGGATCTGTACCAACGTCATAAGGTTCGTTATTCATACATGTCTCGATACAAAAGCACTAGTCACTGTGAAACATCAAAGCTCCTATATAAACAAACAACTTGCCTAAATGTTCTAGATTTAAATTTGGAAACTATGTCAAGCACCAACCATGAGACTATGTGGCTGTAATTTACCTGTGGAAACAACAGTTATCTTGGCAGTGGTAATGGCCATTTGGGTCCATTGTGTGTGTTGGACAGTGTGTATACTGGCCTAGCACTCATCCGCAGTAACCACAGCGCCCGCGCTCTAATGAGATATTGACCAGGAAACATGGCTGCCTATTGATACTCGCATGGATTCCCGGCACTAAGAGCCAGGGCACCGTGGATGAGGTTATTTATGATGTAATGAAGGGCGGGGTTGTTTGTTAAAGGCCTTCAGTTGGACAGGGCTGGAGGAGGGGGGGGGGGATTGGTTGTTGTCAACTGGGATCAGATTTTATATAAATAAAACAATAAAACATGGCAAACATGGAGGGCAGAGTGGGTTGTTTAAGTGCACACTTACTTGTTCAGCGTGTCAGTGACTCTCATATTCATCCATTTCCTCTGAAGTTCC
>NC_082382.1:9135334-9169574 GCF_031168955.1 Gadus macrocephalus | reverse complement strand
TGGGCCTCACCCGGATTCCGGAGTATTGTAGTCTCTTGTGCGAGTTTGATAGCTTGAAATTACACTTTCTTTCAATGGCGCCCTCACTTGACCACCGCCCCCCCCCCCTCCCCCACCCTTCCCCCTATCCGCCTTCATACCCATCAACCCCCCCCCTCCTCACCCCACACCCCACCGCAACCCCACCTGCTTTCAAATTTCATTAAGCATCCTCTAGTACATTAACCCGCCAGCAAATCAGATCTCAGCCCCAGGAGGAGCAGCGGGGTTAAATTAGCCTTCCAGGGGATCTAGATCCCGGCCAGACTTAAAGAATAACATCCAACGAGGCGGACCGCCCACGTATCCTCTGTGTGTCCTTTAAACCCCAGCCGTAGCGCCTTAAGAACAGCCCCGCCCCCCCCAGCATTTGTTTACCAGGGCACAATGCAACGGGGCTCTTTCTCCAGCTAGCTTTTGTTTTGTTTTTGTTTGGAGAGCTGCAGGAATCAATCAACATCAAGAGCACCCCCCCCCCCCCCCCCCCCCCCCCCTGCCCCCACTAAGGCGCCCATGTTGATGTCCGGAGGGTGACGGCGTCATCTCAGAAGAAATGAGGTGGAAAAGCTGCCGTCAGCGGCTACCTGGCGAGGTAAGAAATGGTGCAGAGAGTGGAAAATGGATTGCAGTCGCAGCAAAACGTGAGTCCCTGATAACGCGCTGGGACCGGGCCTTTTGTGTGATGGCACACACTGATGTGCAGTTAGCAGCGGCAGTCATCCCGACAGAGTCGATATAAGCTGCGTGACCCGTGAAGGGCAGAGGTCAGGAGGGGTCTGGCGCTCGCTCACACATCAGACAGGTAGTGCAGATAGCAGATTGCGACGTGCCTAATGGGAAACGTAATTTGTATCAGATAGTGTGACATGAATTAATCTGAAGCACTGACAGGCGCCAATCCGCTCTTCTCTTATTTTCCGTCTTTACTCCGGCCACGGGGTCATGCGCAGCGTTTCATTAGCGGAGAGGAGGGAGATGGGGCTGTGTGGGGATTCTCTCCACAGTCTCAGAACAAGGAGGATTTAGAATTTGCGAATGTAGAGTCGCTGATGTTGAGGGGATTTTCTGCTAATTCATAAGTTTGAGTACAACACGAGCAGCGTTGGCTTGATTCATGTCCTTTTCATGCTCTCATTGAGACTATCTTCATCCGTGTCAAAGTTGTAGATTTCGATGTTTCAGTTTTCATTTTTGGTGATTTGTAGTTGAATAGTTAATGTACTTCTGGTGGGTGAATCCCAAGAGCAGAGAAAACAGTTTTTTTTTCTGTCAGCATAACATCAGTTATACAACTCCTGCATAAGAACGATTGGTTCAAGTGATTTCTTAAAAAAATGGACCAGAAACATAGGAATAGAAAGTTAAACATACAATGTAAAAGCTATTTGACATACATAACCGCCTAGCTAAAGCACCCCTAAAGGAAATGTTCTCGATGTTACGGAGAACGTAATAAATCAGCATTGAATAGGCTTTTTTGGGTTTAAACAAAAAATAAATCAACACAGTTTCATGAAAGATGAGGCAATGTTAAATATTTAGTCTAAATGCTTGGAATAAGGAGAGCATGGTGACCTTAGAACAACATGGCTGTAGGTGCGACCGGTGCGGTCATTATGGGGTCTGAAGACCTGATGGACACCAACAGCTAAATGGCTTTAATAGTGAGAAAGGTGAAGGCGTTTAAAAGGGTTGATTAAGGGATTTGGTTTCACGCTGAATGGCCCTAAGAGGAGGCTGAGACCGCAGCCAGGGGCCTAGAGAAACAAATATACCTGTCAGCTCCATCTCATCCAGATGTGAACACACACACACACACGCACAAACACACATACCTACCTCGATTGCGTACAAACACACGCAGAACATTGGTGAACAGACAATGTTTAATTTAGGTGGATGCTTATTGGTTTTCTCAGGCCATCAAATCTATTACATCAAATTAAGAGTTGAGAAGTGATGAATACATGTATTTTAGCATAATATTATCTGTCATTTAGGATTCAATTGATGCAGAGAAAGTAAGTACTGTTCAAAGTGATGTTTGCTCTGTTTGGTTTCATTTGACTGTAAACCCGAACAACCCCATCTCTGTTGTGTCTCTCAGTGAGTGGGTTGGCATAACGCAGGGTCAATGCCACTGATGGAGATAGTGGTCTATAAACGAATTAGCAAATCCAATCCACTAAAACAAGATCAAGCTTTTACCCCTTTGGAAAAAAACGGACTCACTCCACACTTTTAGTGTAATTGCTCACACAATCGTGTTAATTTACAGGCTGTGTACCTTAATACAGAGCCTATTTGTTCTCAACCAAAATGTTATGTTAATTCACATGCTTTGAAAGCCTCCACGAATGTGGTGCATCAAAGACTAGTAATGCGTCACCTAAAAGGTTTTGTAGACGTACATCTCCTCGCCTACAGAATCACTTTTCAAGAAACAACAGATGCAAACTAGCCCTTGTATTTCTTAAGGATTATTATTGCTGCAAATGAGTGTGTGTGCAGTCACTATTCTCAAACCTTATGAAAACAAAAGCCCCCCCCCACACACACACACACATACACACACACACAATGTCTCTGTGTGCTTCCAGTCTCAAACTGCTTCTGGCTTCCAGACCTCTCAGCTGGTCACATCTGTGCGGTGGACCTGCCAACACGGCGCACAGCTTCAACGGCTCACACGGGGCACTCACATAGGGCTGTAGTTGCCTGGCAACCATAAAACTGCTGTTGATTGGACGACATCCGGCTGCTGGGGAACAGAGACGAGCGGGGTTAAATGAAGAGGTGGTTCGTTTGCAGGGAGCAACTCCACTAAAAAGTTGTTTTTCAGTTTCCTTATTTTGCCCTGGCTGCCATCGTCTGAGTTATTAGCATGCTACCCGTGCAGGTTATTGGTGGGTTCCAGGAGAGATCAGCAGATCCGCTTTGGGCCATCTATTCGTTTTATTGTGCTGCTTTTTAGTTCATCGCCAGGCTGAAATAATGAGAGACAGGTGTGAGTGCTTGAGGGGGGTGAGGGCTGCTGAGCCGGTTTGTTATCTCAGTCGACGGATAATTCAAACGGCTTTCGCACACGTCCCATTTGAAATGTACAAACACATTGTGTTTTGTCTTTCTGGTTGTGTTTGTGGGGACCCTGTTGTGTGCATGTGTGTGTGTGTGTGTGTGTGTGTGTGTGTGTGTGTGTGTGTGTGTGTGTGTGTGTGTGTGTGTGTGTGTGTGTGTGTGTGTGTGTGTGTGTGCGCGCTTGCGTGCACATCTTTGCGTGTTGTTGATGGTGTGTAATGTAGTGGCTCATCATGACACTGTCATGCGCTAGCCAAGGGCAAAGCAATATAGTTGCCATGGGTGACTCCATTATGATCCAATTCCATCTATTCCACGGAGGGCATGAGGTGCAACAGTGCATCAGAACTGGGAGTTTAACTCACTGGCTTGAGATGTCCGGGGCTATTTTATTTATTTTTTTACGACAACACACATATGCTATCACAGAGGCTGCAGCAATAGCAGGACGCCACCTGACACAGGACCGGCATCACACACACACAGACGGAAGCATGCCTCTCTGTTTATTTGGATGTAATGTCTCATTGGGCAGCAGCTCCATTAGCACTGAGGCTCTCTGAGGGAAACCGCTTCACGCTACATTAGGAACATATAGCCCTATGGATTCCCCCTCAAATGACTTTTCTCCATCTTTTAGCTTTTCCTTGGAGTAACTTGAGGTCAATGTAGAATGTAGGCGATAGCGCATACGCAAAAGCTCAAAGCAGGGGTCTAAAATAATACCAGAACAGCAAATGAGACTATGGTACAGGGAAGAGCTCTCAGTCGAGCAGAATCTCTTTTCGCAGGCTCTCTCCAGCCGAGCAGAGTAACATGACGAGGCCTGCGAGGAGGCGGTCTGTGGCCATGGGTGAACGGTAATCATGTGGTGTCCATCATGCGCCGTAGGAATTCACTCAGGAATCAATCAGCCCAGGGAGACTACTGCAGGTGGACAGGATGGACTGCTTGACTGGCAGCTTATTCTGTCTGTCAGTGGAGAATTGAGGGGAAATCGAACATTGCCGCGCAAAGGAATGGGCACAGGAGATTCTTTAAAAAAATTATTCCCCAGAAGTCAACCCCTTCCATACCCTCACCCCCCTCCCCCTTCACCCCCACACACATACAGTGTTTTTTGGGGGGGGGGGGGGGGGTGGTATAAACACACACACACACACACATGTGCACAGGTATAAACACACACACACACACACCCATGTGCAAGCATACACGCATCTTCATTATTAAGAATTTTTGTAGAGTTTCTTTTTAAACATAATAATAGGCTCTCTCCCTCCTTGATTGGAGATTTTGCCTGGTGTTAAAAATAAAGAGCAGTGTCTGGTTCCATTGGAGCCAATCTCTCTCTCTGTAAGTCGCTGGAATCATCCGGAACAGCCGTGCAGTGTCACACATCAAGCATGTTAGGTCGGTATACTGGTGAGAGAACGATATTGACACCGGGACCCTTTTATTTTCCAACTGCACAATAAAACTAGGAGCAATCTCAACAGGGCCATGCCAATAAACCCCAGGTCAGTGGGAAAGGATTCTTCAATCCCCACGTTCAACACTTGAATGTTTACACGCCATTTCACCTGTCGATTAAATAGCACATTTTCCACTGCAATGGCTGCTCTATAATAACAGCCGTCAGCACCGCAGACGATGCAAACGGCTGCATCTCAGCGTCCTGTTCAGTGGCAAGTGTCGCCCCCCCCTTTTGTTGACGGGCTTCATAAAGGTTTTAACAGCCGTTTTATGGGGCTGTAACGTGCGGAGCACGCACCCGCCGGGAGGTCCCCGACGACTCCGTCTTTAGAAATGACTGGCATTGTAATTTACCGCTGAGGAGGCAGTTTTTAATTAGTCACAAACAGCAACACACGTAACTAAAAGGACTCCAAAAAAACAATAAATAAAAAATAAAAAAACAACAGAGACGGGTTTTCAGGGACTAAGCCAGGGTTGTTAATATGGATTCGATTGCAATCCAACTGCCTTCATCACGCAGCACCGCAGGGCTTCAAGAAGGCTTGTGTTAAGAAGAAGTACTCTGTCTAAATAATGAGCTTATTAAAATCGGTGAAAGTTAGAAAATGGCTGTGGCTTCGAGGATCTGTTGATCCAGGGGAGTGAGTTGAGGCAAATTAGGTTTGAGTTTGAGTTTTTCACATAAAATCCTAAATGTTTGGCTTTCGCCAGCAGTGAGCATCACAGTATGTCAAGACTACTTTCTATGTCACACAAGCATCGATTGCATCTTCTGGCTGTTGAATTTACAAGAGAGAGTTCACAAACAGGTCTCTGAAATGGGAACACCACATGGGTTTTTACATCAGCAAGCTGACATCCTGCAGGCTGGACAGGGTGTTTTGGTATATAGGGAGGTCTGGAGAGCTAATTGTGATCTAACATTGTTTGGTGCACTCTATCACTCAGCAGTGGTCTAATAGGCCTCTACAGTAACTTCATCACCCTTAAACAAACAACTGTAGCAGACATCGTTCAGGCCCAGGAGGCCAGCCCATCAATGTTTAAACAAAAATATGAGATTGATGGAAATAATTGTTAATTCGTCCAAATAAGCAACGTGACTTTCAGAGTGTTTCAAGATGTTTACCCTCTTCGCATTGCTTTAATCTGTGCTAAAGGTATTATATAGCTAAGCCAAGATATAATGACATTTAATCTGCTGAAATAAGGCTTGACCAATCACAGAGGTGAAAATCTGCTTTCTTCCGAGTACACATAATTGACATGAAGATGAAATAAACACCACAACATAATAACTGTCCCACACTCACATCCCTGTTGCCTCTACATTATTTACAACATTTTGTGCAATTTTTTTTATTAGCCAAAACCACACAGAGGGGCAAGATGGATTCGGTGGATTTCGCACATCCACCAGAAAGTGGCAGCGACAGCTAAATAATGATGTTTTTTTCCCCCTCTATCTGACATTTCCAACTTGCAACAAGACATTTTTTCCTCCCAGTCTTAGAGAAATAAATCAAAGTTCGATGATCTGGGCTCTGCGGCTTGTCACTGAAAATCAGCCCTGAGATCCTGTGCTCTCGCTGGTGCTTGGAGTGTCACTCAGCCGGCCGGGCCGGGGAGCAGGGAAATAGAGGGATTATTAGGAATCTTAAGGGGGGTTCAGCTGGTCACGGCTCCCTGGGGAGCAGGGAAAACGCTTGTGCCTCCACTCTCTCTCCCCCCACATCGCCTCCCCTGTCTCTGCCATACCTTGCTGTTTTATTTTCGGTTTTCCATACACACACTCACACACACACACACACACACACACACACACAAACACACCCCTACACACAAACACACACACACACACACACACACACACACACACACACACACACACACACACACACACACACACACACACACACACACACACACACACACACACACACACACACACATGCATGCATGTAGTGACGAGTCAGAGAGAGATAAGAAAATAGAAGGACAAAATAGAGAGAGCAATAAAGTTCAATAGCGTGGGGACAGTGCAGGGCAGGTTACCTGTAACCCGGTCTGACCTGTATGTAATGCCACAGAGAAAGACTACAAACTTGGGGTCACGCCCTACAGGCTCAGTGAGAGGAGATGGGTGTCACGGTGGCTTTTGATTTGCAGTTGCCGCCGCTGCTGTTTATGTTGTGCCAGGAGGGGTTATGTTCCATCCCTGTATCACAAATGCTCTTGAAATGTTCTCTGTTTTACACAGTGGTAGGAATGATCAGGCTCAATACTAATATACTAATGCAAGCATTTAACTGTCAAGAAAGATCAAAATATGTGAAGGAATATATCTGTGATTTTGTTTATGAATTTCACATCCAAAGATTTATTTTGAATGTTATGTTAAATATTGTGCATATTTCATAAGGGTGTCACTTGTCATTCCTTCAAACAAACACACTGCATTTCTAACATTGAGATATCAAAGTGTTTCTGTCCATTGAATGTTTCGGGGTATATATAGATTTCAATTGCGTTTCTGTTTACACTTACCCCTACACCGTACGTCCTACGCCTTCAATGAAATTCCTCGCAAATCCAATATTTCTCCAAGATGTGTTTGGGAGAACAGCCCAGGAATTTTGAAAGGGGCCCTCCGGCTAGACGTACATTTTTAATACCATTTTTATAGATAATGATAGCCCAGAACTCCGAAAGGAGACATTTGGTGGTGCTTCAGAGCAATTTCATTTGTGAATAATTCATGGTAAAGAAATGAAACTTTGACTGAATCTAATTTCAATTTAAATGTATGGAAAAGGGGAATAATGAAGGAATGAAGCGTACTCTGCAGTATAAACATTGGTCCAGATGCTTGCAGATGTTGCAGTCTCGTCTGTGTGCATAAGGTACCAGACTTAGCCCCACCAGATCACTACACATGCATTAATATGATGCCAAACGATAGACACTCCTCTTGTATCTCGTCATTTGTCTGGATAAACAGAAAATCTTCCCCATATGGCACGTTCGATTAATAAGATTAGCAAAGAACAGTGTGGTTGGGTTTTGTTTTTCACACCATAACTGTGTGTGTGTGTGTGTGTGTGTGTGTGTGTGTGTGGTTGTGTAGTTGTGTAATTGTGTATGTGGGTGTTTATCTGTGTGTGTGTGTGTGATTTTGTGTGTGTGTGTGTTTATGCGTGTGTGTGATTGTGTGTGTGTGTTTGTCTCTGACCTCAAAGAGATCTCAAGGTCTTTGTGGCATTTCTCTCCTCATGTGCCATGTACCCCCCCCCCCCCCCCACCCCCCCCATGATGTCCATACCTTCACTCTCACAGGTCAGTCAAAAAAAAGAAGAAGCAGAGTTAATGACAATGTCAGATAGTGATCCTGGCATTTCCCCCGTTGACATCTTCAATCCCTCCCACCCCTTTTTACATTTCATATCTGCATGGGCCCCGAGCTGGGGGCCCCCTGACGAAAGGCCAGGCTGGATTAAAGTCTCAGTGAGGATGCGAGGATGTGAGCTACCTTATGGACAAGCAGGCCGCGAGGCTGGGCCGCTAAACCCCTGTCTGGGGTGGGAGTGGGGTCTCAGGCTGCTGCTAAGCTCTCATCAGTCTCGCCCTCAGTCCTCCGCTGCTTCTCCCACATCAGGGCTTGCTGACATGTAACGGCAGATTGTAATTACTTTGTCCTCTAGCTCCGTTATGTTTTTTTATTCTTCTTCCTTTTTCCTCTCTCTCTGATTGGCAATCACTAAATGATCTGTCAATGAGCATGACAGTAGCAGGGAAAGATAAGCAGAGAGTGCGAGAGAGAAAGAGAGACAGATAGAAGCGGGTGTAAATCTGGGGTTTGTCGAAATGTGATACGATTTGAATGCAACCCAATCTCTTACAACAGCCAGAGTATATCTCTTTCTGAGTATTTGAACCTGCCTTTATTGCAAGTATATCTGTAAGTTATGTTTCCATTGCCTTTTCCCATACAACAGAAAGTATGATGTCGTTTTCTTTCACATTGATTCAACCCAGGAAGTGGCAGATGCGTTTTGTTGGCTTAACATGTTATTCTCCCTGTTTAACATGACTCATAAGCTCTCACATTCAGCTTTTTCTCCTCCACTTCTGTGAGCCTGTTCACTCATCACTCAAAATAGCATGCATCAAAAAAAGGAAAGCTCAGGTAAAACATTAATCCCAACGGCATGCAACCAGTTGTCAGATTTTCTCATTGTGTAGATTAAGTGTGTGCTCCCCACATTCCCTGCTCCACTCGTGAGGAGGAAAATGTGTTTCTTAGTCTGCAGAAGACTCCCCCCCCACCCCCAATCCCGTCCCTCATCCCGTCCTCCATCACCGTGAAGGATAAGGATATCCGAGCTTCCCTTGTTAGCATGGAAAACAATGCATCTTATTATTTGGCTACGCTTCATTTCAAACTGTGAATGAGGTGGTGGTGCTGGTGAGGGGAGGTGGGGCGATAGGAAATATGTGTGAGATTACTCTGTTTAACAATTTGGTTCTGCTTAATATTGGACTGCTTTGGTTTGGTCATGGGACTGGGCGATGGCCATGGATGGGAAATGATTGAGATGCATAGCAGAGCTCATGGCTGGCTGCTTGCTCTGCTAAGCAGGCCCACTTCACCATAATAGGAGGTCATCCCTGGTGGAGTGTGGAAATGTGTCTAATTAAAACAAAATGCTTCATCAAGAGGAAGGCGCCAGAGCACGGCCGCTAAAATAAATAGCCAGCAATTTCCTGAGATTCATATCCTGATAAACATCTTATTAAAACAGCCCCACTGTCTAATGGAAATGCTTTGCATTGTGGGAGTTTTTTTCCCCTTTTTCTTGTCCCTCTCCCTCTCCCTCTCTCTCTCTCTCTCTCTCTCTCTCTCTCTCTCTCTCTCTCTCTCTCTCTCTCTCTCTCTCTCTCTCTTTGTCTCTTCCTATCACTTCTAACTCCTTGGCTAATATGGACTTTATCCATTTTCCAATTCCAGTTCTTCGATATTCAGTCACCTAGCAGTGGTGTGGGCGTATAAAACACTTAGCGCTGTGGGCACAGAAACTAATTGTTCTTTCTCCTCACAACATTCTTCTCCACGCTGGATGCTCAATTATGCCACAAGAGTGTGAAAACACAAGCCATCTACACCTTTTCTTCCCTTTCTCTGTATTTGCCTTTTACATTCCTTTCATGTTTTTATTATCGAATAGTATTATTTTGTTCAATCGTCTCTCCAAGGCCATTGGCAAGCCAATAAGTGAGTCTCTGGTATTAATAGGCAACAAATCAAGCACTTAGTTTGTTTCAGCTTGGCTGTTTTGTCTGGAGCCCTGAGACCGGGTGCCTGGAGAACACAGCTGAGACACTAAGTCACTCAGAACCAGGCTCATTACTCTGGCAGAGACTGCCTGTCCTGTGTACTGTGTACCGCTTCTTCCCGCAAATAGAAATCGACTAAGCACAGTCTATTTTTAATATGTTCTCCGCCTCTTGTTACTTATCAGACTACTTAGTGCGGGAACAGTGAATTCCTCCCTCCGTGTTGAGAAGCCAAAGTGCGGAGCCATCATCAGCACTTGTCAGTGGTGAGGCGTGTGTGTGTGTGTGTGTGGCAGGCTGCTGGATCACCATGGGTGGGCCATTACTGATGTAATGGGCCACCTGTATAATGTGTGTGTGTGTTTGTGTCTGTGCATATGCACACATATACGTTGTGTGTGTGTGTGTGTGTGTGTGTGTGTGTGTGTGTGTGTGTGTGTGTGTGTGTGTGTGTGTGTGTGTGAGTGTGTGTGTAACTGAGTGGAAGTTGCATGGCAGTGGTCCCACGGGCCTCATGAGTGTGTATCCGCGGCTGCCCACTCTAACAGGTGGATGGGCGCCAGGGGAGGGGGGGGGGGGGTCTGGATGTCCATAATGGACCTGCTCCGAAGAACCGCACACAGAGACGTCTCCCTGGACACGCTACCCTTGCCCTGCCCTGTTTTTTAAGTAATGGAGGGGCGCTCCATACCTCCACTGAGGTCAGTCTGAGGCGTTTATTTTACCCTGAACAATACACACGTCCAAAATCAGTTCAGAATTTGTGTTTAGCAAGTGTTGAATGTGAAAGCACAGAGAATTGAATTGATACCTTTGGCTAGAGGAAGTTTCCGCTGCCTTTTTAGTGTGCCGTGTTGAGTCGTGTTGCTGAGCATTGCTCTAATCAGATTCGCTTACCTTAACGGTGAGATGCTGTTAAAGGCAACGGCAATGTAATGCGAGATGACTTTTCTCTGGGTCACTCTTTCCAGATTGTCTTTCTTTGGGGAGCATGGAGGAACACAATAGACACGGGTGAGGAGAGAGAGGGAATGGAATGCCAGTGGAGATGTCGAGTTGCGCCGACCTCCACTCATGATTTCTTCAGATATGGCCCAAGAGGTAAGGGGGGGGGGGGGGGGGGGGGGTCGGGTGGGGGGGGGTAGCGATGTGCAGGCATCACAAGGAGCCCCTTTGAAACCTTCCAACCTGGTATGAAGATCGCAGCGTGCGAGACCCCTTTGATCGGCGAGCGCTGGAGCGGCGACCCCGCGCGGCGCTGCCCATTACCGACCCACCTCGCCGACGCCTCCGCCGGCCGACGGCGGCTGGGCTCGGTCACTCAACTGACCAGCCGTCAAATCCGCTTTTGGGGATTTGCCCACAAATTGCACCTCCCTCCTTCCGTCCCTCCCCCCCCCCCCCCCCTCCTCCGCTCTCTCTATCTCCCCGCCGTCTAGACTAGATGGGGAGCCAAACACACTCATTGAACAGCACACATCGCACTGAAGGCAGGGTCCTCTGGTCGTGGACTGATCTGATGGCCCGTGGGTCCTGCTCGGCGGAGTCCAAACCCCTAAGTTTGGTCCGTACAGTAGGTAAGAAAGAGCGTTGTAACGTCCAGGGTGTTTTCTCGACACAAACAACAGGCACCGCGAGTAGGGATGACTAACCCCCTCCTGCTCCCTAATCACATGGTACCAGTAGTAAAGAGAACATTCATCGTTGTGGTGGTGCTGCTTTAAGCCCTGTTTTCCTTACCATTGTTACTTTGTGTGGAAGACGGTTGTCTTTACATTTCTCTTTTTAGTTCAAACATGTTTCGCATTAAATGTAATACAAAATATGTCATCTTACATCTTACAAGAGTGCTTACTTTTTTCATCTTAAGCCAGCTACATATAAGCCATTGGGTGCACTATTGGACACATGGACACATGCATTCCCCATACATAGCATATCTATATATCATTTTCCACCAGAGGGGCAGAACCTCTCTGGGCAGTTCTTGGCACTATTACTCTCGATATGAATTGAGTTATGTTCCAATCAAACAAATAACGGCTTGTTCCAAACAGGGCGGAGAGTAATGGATTGAAAAAGCCTGTATTTGATTACCAAGGCCTGCCAGGGCTTGACTAAGATCCATTTGAGGGCGAGTATGGTGGAACTTCAATCTGGACACCCTCCAGCTATTGACCCTGTCTTTAAGTGGCCGCTGTGCTCTTAGTGTACTTACACACTAGTTGCCCACCTCTTCCTCCTTCCGGCAGTTTTGCAATACTTTTGATGGAGGACAACACACTAACACACACTTTGCATTATTAATGCATCAGAGGAGCTGGCTAGCCTATTTTTTTCTGATCAAACACAGGGGTGGTCTGCATGTGTGCGTGTCTTTGTGTGTGTGTTTGCATGCCTGCGTGCCTGTGTGCATGGACCCCATCCGCAGAATTGTAGAAGAAGGCTCCATGTCTTTCGCTCATCAACTTCTATCACATATGCCTACAAATATGTTATTATGTTATGTAGATGACCCTAACCCTTAGTTAGATACAGTAGATAGAAAGATATAGACATGCTTTGAAATGAAACTCAATGTAAAGTAAAGCATCGTCCAATGTGAAAAACTCCCGGAGGAAATAATTCCTCCCCCACCCCAAGCTCTGTTACTGCGGCGGTTCTCAAAGAGGCAGCTTCACACTTGTGTCTATAGATGGCAGTATTTTAACAGAGTTGACTGGAGTGACACTCATAATAGGCGCATACCAACCACACAACTTCAGACAAATTATTGACTGTCAAGAAAGCTGTAAAGCACTATTTAGGATTGTTGTAATTACGGAGTATACTCAGATGGATGAAAATCCACCAGAGCAGTTAGTTGAATTAGCCTAGGTGGCACTTTTATCCATTCTTTATAGGTAAACCGCTGTTTAGGTTTCCCTATTAAGAATTACTTGTTAAACGTTTAGACTGATAAAAGTAACACATCAATGCCTGTTTAATGACATCTTCCCGGTAGGCCCTACATCTAATTTCGTCGCCGTTCTCTTCTGTAACATCAGAGCCTACCATTGGCTGCCCTTAAGTTGGATTGTGCTTGATACCAATTGTTAAATATGATATATAATAATTTTAACATTAAATAAACACATGCACAGGCCAATATGATATACTAGTTCAGAATAAATATTAGCAAAATATGAATTTATCTTTAAGGTGTAAGCTAACCCCCTTTTTCAACTGTTGATTTGTTTAATTGCGTTTGGACAGAGGGCTCAAGGAAGGAGGGGGTGTTACCCATCGACCCATACAGGTGTTATCCCCATGGTTACCACTCAAGTCAGGGCAATTCGTTATACATGTTTGTTTCAGCTACGAGTCGTTGTATGAGTATGAGCGTTATGATGAGCGATGTTCTATGTGAAATGGTTAAACTTGTGTCCAAGTAGCTCAGCCCTGTGTCTTTGATGGACTGAGGTCCGCACGTCCGCGCGCAGCGTGGCACGCGCCCCCTCGCTGTGTCTTGTACCTTCGTCGTGACGTCATGATCATAACGGCACCTGAGTATTTCTCGACCGAGTCCAACGGCTTGGCGGAGACTGGTAAATACGACGAATTTCACATCAAAATCACCGTATTACTTTTGCAACTTTGACAAAATGTAACACCAGCCTAGGCCCTCATTTTTCTGACGTGACCATAGAAGACAGAATTACAACTTTAAAACAGAAATGGTTTGGGGTTCACTGGCACTTTAATTTAAAAGTACGAGCGGCGACGGTTTAGGCAGAGAGCGGGAGGGGGCTGGCTCTAAACCCGAACTGTAGTAGCATGTGCGGGCGGTAGTCTGCACTACTGTACACGGTGGTGGTACTCGCGGTTTAGCGCCACAAAGCTGTCAGTCTCGGCAGCCCTGTGAGAAGAAGGCGGGGTGCTCGTTTTGAACCAACCTCGTGAATCACAACACCGGACCGCGGACAGCCAGCCAGACGCACAGACATTCAGGTTGTAGAGTAGCTGAGAGAGGCTGTTCTTTTGGGGGAACTACTGAAGGAATGTGCGTCGCATCGGCACAACGTTGTTGCGTGAGGAACTGAGGTAGACGGGTCGGTTTCCAGACGTCAGAGTCTCTCGAAGTTAAGCGCTCAATGACCGGACGTAGATTATTAATTATTGTATATAACTCCGCGTAGTTGTGGTGGAGTGACAGCCGAGGGAACAGGGTGCAGGCTGCATGAATGAAACGCCGCCGCCGCACGAGCAGCTCGCTTAAGGGTATAATATCGCATTTTTCTAGGAATTGAAAGGGAACTACATCTTCTACATCTTCAGCATCTGTGAGGAACATCGTGGTGCCAGACTTTCGTCCTCTGGATCTGAGCATCAGTTTCTGTAGCAGCCACGCTGGAGGGAATTACTCAGAAACCCAGCTGGAAATAAGAGGTAAGGTCGAAACGGTTGTTGTACAGTAACCACCCACCTACCCTGGTTTTTGCTTTATTTAAATAGCTACTCCAATGATGGAGTAGCCCTGCTAGTAGCCCTAATGGATTGTGTGTAAGGGATGATTTAGGGAAGCCTTCCACTGCGGAGGACCAGCTGATGAAGGGGCATCGTTTATGAGGCCGGGGTTGTCAGCAGAGAAAGCAGCACATATTGTGGAGGATTATTTGTGGTTGTGGCTCTTTACCGCAATCCCATTGTGTAGTTTGTAATTCGCGTTATTTAATGTATGATTATTCAAATCAAACTCAATTCTTTCGATCCAGTCATTTGTGATTTTTGTCCTACTGAAAAACAGTGTTGAATTTTTCTGGCCATTATAGCCTTTTTTTTTAATGCCATACTTTTAATAGAACCACTAATAAATAGGCTACTCAATCACGCTAAGCGTTGACATATTTGAAAATTTTTCAATGGGGGTGAATGTTTAGTTTGACAAATGCATTGGTGCTATACTCGCTTGACTGTAACATAGGCCTATTGTCAATAGTAGTAAATATCCCAATCATTTTGCCTTTTTGAAAATCACTGGGAGCCTAAAGATCTGCGCACCACATACGTGCAGGCTCTATATTGGAGATAATAACCGTGACAGACCGATGGTGTTATAACCAGTGACATTGCAACAAGTGATTTTTTATTTATTTGATATTAATATTTGAATGCGCTTGAACCGTCCAGAATGTTCAGACTTGTCCAGTGTCGAAAAGGTCAAAGCTGCCAAACACTATTTTGAAGTTTAAATATACTTTCTCTCTATTGCAAGAATCGAAGCAATTATGTTCATTAGGTACCTGGAAATATAGCAAAATACAAAACATATGTGGCTTAGCCTCAATCATATAAGATTTCCAACTCTCCTTTTAGTAACTCGTCTGTCGACCAGCAGATGCACTCACACGTCTTTGCCTCAATGCCAGCGCACATCAAGCGCATATTATGCAGTTAGACCACTCCAAAGAAAATAGATGCTGCCTTAAGTAGAAAATTGCTTTGCATTTGCATGAAAATAACTTGCAATCTGCAGTCATGGCTGACGGAGAGCATATTAATTCCCCGGACCGTGCAATCAAACCCCAGTTTCTTTTTTTGGTAAAACCTGTGTATCAGTAGCATGACCTTCTCACATCATTATTTTAATATCCGTCTCCATAGCGAAACATCCGCTTGACCCCTGAAAGGCAAAGCAGCCACCACTCGCCAGGGTGAAAATTGCTGCCTTGGTAGAACAAACCGGCACTCAGCTCGGTTTGATGATCACATACTGATTATGCTCACCTAATTAACTCCAGTTTAATGAAAAGCCATACACTGATAGATAGGGCTACAGCCTTGCAATCAGTGTGTCGGACCCAGTTGGCCACTAAAGGGCAATTTTGTGGACTATTGTGGACAATTCTATTAGATCGCTTTGAGTTCAGTTAAACGTGTCTAGAAGTCTTGATTTCTATCAATTCGTTTTCTTCCTCTATTGAGGCAGATTGTCTATATGAATTGTCACCATCTTCCTGATTATAAGATTAAAAGCAGCCAGGTGTATAAGGTATTTTGAAAGTGGTTTCAGAAATTGAATATTATTTCAGAAAGCAGTGGAATGACTCCAGTTTCGGACCAGTGGAGAATATGAGTAAAAGATTAGCTATTCTGCTGCTTTACCGTACTTCAAAGGCCCTTTGAGGAGTTGCAGTCCGACAAACTTCCATCCAGCAGCGTCTGACGGGAGGCTGGGTGTTCCTCGGTCTAAACCACCATCACCACAGCCACCATCACCATCGCCATCAGCCCTCTTTATTTCCAGCCTATTTGCATGGCAACTGCAGCAGTTTTTTGTTTAATTGAGTTAGGCCTGCAAGTCGTTTGACACTGAGCCCACTGCTCTCTGTGTCCAGATGGAATGATGTGTCCATTAACCATTGAATTGCCGGGGATGGAAAAGAAGTAGCTATATTTGTTGGTATATCGAGAAAATAACTCGTTCTCTTAACTTTAAGACACAATTTGAAGTTGTCTTTTATTTGAACTGGTGCTTCAAAATGTGTTCTATCATATGAGCATTATGACCTCCTGCATTCCCATCACTCACACACCCACAAACACACCCAAACACTCACCACAAACACACCGCAGTCACAAACACAACAGCAGACACACACACTGACTGGAGAGTGTGGCACAAGAGCGTCCTCTGTCGATAAAAAAAATAACTTGGTTGGCTACATGCCCCCCCCTCCTCTCCCCTTGCCTTTTACAAGTCCCCAGTATGATCATCATGTCTTACCTCACCACTTTCTCTCAATGAAGTGGAGGGGGGGGGGGGGGGGGGGGGGTTGCTGTGTCAGTACCGGCACACCCACACTCACACACACACACTCAAAGAGTCAAACACACACACACACACACACACACACACACACACATACACACACACACACACGCACGCACACACACACACACACACACACACACACACACACACACACACACACACACACACACACACACACACACACACACACACACACACACACACACACACACACACACACACACACACACACACACACACACACACACACACACACACACATCCCTGAGGCTCCAGACTCACCCCTTGTTTAACGTGAGAGATTTTGACAAGTTGCTATGCATGCAGGCGGAATCCATGACCTATTTCCTAATGAGTGAACAGTGCACGCGGTGGCTGTGCATTCGGCAGGACGCGTCTCCCTCTCTCCTTAGAGCAAGTACCCACAAATGCCTCCCACGACCCCCCCCCCCCCCACACACACAAACACACACACATCACACGCAGTCTCATCCCAACTGTCTCCCTCTCTCTCTCCCTTTTCTCTACAACTCTGCGATTCTCTCCAACTCACACACTCACACAGCCCCGCACACACACACTCACACAACCCCGCACACACACACACATCCCCGCACACACACACACATCCCCGCACACACACTCACACAGCCCCGCACACACACACTCACACAGCCCCGCACACACACACTCACACAGCCCCGCACACACATACTCACACAGCCCCGTACACACACACTCACACATCCCCGCACACACACACAACCACACACACATCCCCGCACACACACACTCACACATCCCCGCACACACACTCACACAGCCCCGCACACACACACTCACACAGCCCCGCACACACACACTCACACAGCCCCGCACACACACGCTCACACAGCCCCGCACACACACACTCACACAGCCCCGCACACACACACTCACACAGCCCCGCACAGACACAATCACACAGCCCCGCACACACACTCACACAGCCGGACACACACACTCACACAGCCATAAACGAACACACATGCAAGTTTGCGTAACAAATTCCAATGGACACCAATATACACACACAGAAATACACAGATAGATAATGCCACTCTTTGTGCGTTCAATGAATCTCATAGCCGTCAGCCCCCCTCCACCCCCTCTGCTGTTTCCTATCTGCCTGAGTGTACAAACAGCCTGTGAGTGTTTGTTTTAATGCAATTCCCCTCCCGTCTTTCCTCACTGTGGGCTGTTTATCTGAACCTCTCAACCGTCCAGCTGTCACAACAGAGATCTGAATCTCCTTGACCCACACACACACACACACGCGCGTTCCACTCACCCAGCTATGTCATGTGGCTGTGTGTGTGCATGTGTCAGTCAGTGTGCTTAGCCTCGGAGGGTGAGCTTGCGTGTGAGAATTGACATTGGTGGGGGGGGGGGGGGGGGGGGGGGGGGGGGGAATTGGATTCAGCCGTGACATTGATCAAGCGGGGTTTAGCCAGGGGGAACATTTAGTCTGAAAACAGTCGTCTCAACCTAGTGGAGGAGCTCAACCATCTCTACTTATCACACTCATTAAACCGCCCGCTCCCTCTCTCTCTCTCTTTCGCTCTCTCCCATACACCCAGTGCCTCTAGGTCTGCTCGCTCTCCTATAGATAATAACTAAACAAGTGGGCGGGGTGACGGAGAGGTGTTGGTTTCATTCCAGTGGTCTGATTGGACTAAGGGCCAGCTAATTAGCCCATTGAAAGTCGGTTCAAGTCGGTGTCATGACTGTTATGGGCAGCGACCGCAGGGTTAGTGTTAGAGGAGGGGGGGGGGGGGGGGGGAGTATCCCTCATAGTTTATTTTGCGACACCCAGCACAATTCAGCCATGGACAGCTAGCTGTTCTTGTGAGGAACATGTCTACTTCCAGCATGTGTCACATATCAGAAGCAGGGCGGGCTTCTGTAGGGCCAGCAGGGGGGGATGTACCTGTACCTGTTCCCACTAATCAGCTTTGTGCAGTCATCTACATAAAGCCTATTAATATGCTGCTATGAATTACGTTGTTGCCTAGATCAAGCTCATAAGCATCACAATGCACTACAGTGAAATCCTTTGATTGGCTAATGCAAAGAAAATTCTATATGTTAAATTGTATACATAAGAGGCCACAGGGGCTACGTTTAATTGTCCAGCCATGCCTGCTATTGCCACTTTCATCATCTTGAGTGGTTGTGTGTGTGTAGCCTTCAGTGAATTACTGAATCGTTGAAACCATTTGAAATTGATGGCTACAGGCCACTACATTGTTAAGTAGCTGCTTTCTCGGTATGAGCAACACACATCACAGAGGGCAAAAATCAATGACACTCCCCTGTATTACAATTTTCAGCACATACAGTGAGACTCAAAGCTAAATGTTATATTTTCAGGGCAGGAAAAGCACTCTGGTGCAACAGATTTCCCTTCCTCCCCGTCTAACACACTCAAGGCAATACGTGGGTTTGTCCGACCACTTGGGCCAGGACACCGGCCCCCCTCCTGATGTATTGACCGTTCTTTGTGTGCTAGAGAATGTGAAAGCATGTGCGTCCCAGCTGGCCTCCTCCAGCCGGTCTGCTCCCGCCACTCTCCGCTCATAAGAACGGACAGGGGGTGGAACGTAAGCGTTGTCCTCTGCTGGGCGGCACCAGACCCTGACGGGTCCTGTCCTCCTCACTGTGGACGGCAGTGGGCTACCGATGAACTCCTCTGCACCCTCTCACTCTCACCCCCTCCTCCCCCCCAGCCGATGCCTGGCAGTTTGCTGAAACAAGACCCTTTGTCTGACCGCTCAATCCAACAGATGGAGAAATGGACAGTAAACGACTGATGAGCCAGAGAGACGCAGAGAATGAGAGAGAGAGAAACCGGGAGACAAATATAGAGAGGCCTAAACTAAAGGAATTTACTGGAGCATGGCAGCTAGGGGGGTGTCACACTGCCCCACTGGGCAAATCTTAAATGTTGCCTTGAGAGGAGACAGGAGAGGATGAGGAGGACGACGACGCCTAGAAGAGAGGAGCTGGAATGCGGCCTCCTCATGAGGGCCCTCCAGGGCCGGGAAGCCTTTATCAAGATGTTAATGGAGCTGTCGTCATGACGCGCTTCCGTCGGACTGGATCCTTCGCCTCTTCCTTCCAAGCGTCTCAATCCTTCCGTCACAGTCGTCAGCCCCCGCCGTCCCTCCCCCACGGGGACTGTTTAGACATTCATACCCGCATTCCCCCTGCTCAGACACCCTCCCTCCTTATCTGATGCCTGCTGTCACAGGCCTGTGCTATCCGTTGCCACGTGTAACTAAATTACGCGATGGCACCGATAACGGCGGCCGTCCTGGCACCGGGCACAACGGAATAACACGTCTGGCTGTGTTGTTTGTTTGTTTGTTTTCTGCTGATTTCCACGCCGGTTGGATGTCAGCCTGTCAGCCCAGCATGCTGTGAGGCTTTCTGATGCAATTCCCTCACAACCTTTTTATTATGGCGGTTTTTGGTGGCAAAATGTGTTGACTCAATTGGCCTCGCCCCCCAGAACTCTTTAACTACAACCCCTACTGCCCTGTTTGAAACGGCCTAAAGGGCTTAGCAAAGCAACCGCAACAATACAAGAGACATAAAGAAACAGGGAAGCGCGGGGGAAGACCAAGAGCTTTACATTCAAATGCCCTGACTTATTTTGTCCTCATGAAAGAAGTGAAGTGCATTGTCTCTACACCGCTTTCCCTTCTTTTACAGCCCTCTGAATGTAAGTCAGTTTAGCCTGGCACCATCAATAATCAATTAGCTGGTGTCATGGTTGGATATGGGTTTTTTTGTGCGAGGGGAAGTTGACAATAAGTGAGCAACAAAAGGACGCGGGTGAGAGGGGAGAAGAGGAGGAGGGGGAACCTGCTTCAGATGCCAGGGGGCAGCTGTCTCTGCCAGATGACCCTGGGTTTTGTGTGGTGGTAGATACGTGTCTTTGAGCGGGTGCATCAAATGCAATTTTTGTTGAAGTGCCGGGTGCATGTTGCTTTCTTTGTCCGGGTGCTAGGTTCCCTATACCTATTCTGCATATGTATAGTGTGTGATTGCACGTGTGTGTGTGTGTGTGTGTGTGTGAGTGTGTGTGTTTGCGCACATTGGTGTCCGAGTGTCCTTTTGTGAGGGCCTGCCAATTCATGGTAAACATCTAGGGCAACCACAAACATTCAAACATGTCTCGCTGCATACACCGCCCCCTGGTGATGCAGATGCCTCCTCCTGCCATGGTCGCCATGGTTACAACCGACAAGGGGCAAAGGCATTACTTGTCTAGTCTGCTCATGTGCCGCTGAGAAGCATCGCCAAGGGCAGCTTTGTCTCTCCGCGATAACAACCAGCACTCCTAGCCTGTGACAGCCATGAGCTCACTTTTTCAAAAGCACTGCCTTTCTCCTATAGGACTTAAAGAGTGTAGTCAGTCACAGGTATGGAGCACAGCCAACTGGGACAATGTATTTGCATTACCTAAATTCTTCTTTTAACAGTTTGTTTTGCCTTCCCTCTCAATTGGTGCCTGCTGCCTGGCGGTGTGGTCTGGGGTTTTGAGTCAGCGCTCAGCCCCTTATTTACCCTTGCCTGGTCCTGTTGCTCGCACCGGCTCATTGACATGTAGCCACCTGCATCAAGACCGTCCACATTGTTACTATTCTCTAGTCAGCCGAGGCCTTATCTGGCTTCAGAATGCCTCTCCTCTCATTGGGAGGGATGACCTCCACACAGCCCCACGGTTCAGTTGAAAAGAGAGGCAGAGATGCATTCCAACTCCCTCTGTTCCACATGCACCCGGACATGCATCCTCTGATAAACACCGTTGTAGACAAGAGATACACTGGAATAAGCAGATGATGAAAGTTTTTTAAAACCTGGTTCTTCATCATAGTGTCGGCTGTAGTGTCTTGTCTTTCTACATTTTAACCCTGCATTAGGGTTAACTGCCTCCTGAATAATTCAGCTGCTTCCAACGCAATTAAGACTTTTTTTTTTTTTTTACTGGCACGTTTAGAAATGATGGGTATACAAGGTTTGTGAATGTGGGTATTTGGGAAATGGCTTTTATGTAAAAAAATATATTGTCTGGTGTTACTTCCTTTGAATTTGCCACTGTGTCCAGATAAGGCGAAATGACTGCATTTCATGTTTATGCATGAACGCATGGTGTGCAAATGGGGATAGGAGGTATTAAGAAAAACGGGCAGCTCTCACTAATTCTGGGCTGTGCACTGGTTTTCTTGACTACATTTCGGGGAATGGCAAAGAGCACTTACAGACTTGTTCTTTTATGTTTTGCAGTTTTTTGCAGAGTGACACAGACCTGAACTTTGTGACTTTTCCTCTCTTCCCATGAGCCATGTGGAACTAGAAAACCATGTCAGAAAAAATAGGGGAACTCTTCCAGTCACTCGTGTCTGACTTATATAAAGTTATCTCCAAAATGGCCGCTGTTAATAATAAATAAACCAAACCAGGCTCTCTGTAACATTGTGCCCCACACAAAAAGCTGATATTTGTTCCTGTCTTGCCAAACATGATCAAGATAAATCCATTGCGCTGGGAAGTTAGTTGTGTGTATTTCCCCGCGTCTGCTTCCTAGTGTGCCCTTTTGCTGGTAACAAGGAAACAATGCTTTAGCTCAGCAAAACAGAAGGCTCTCTCGTAGGGAGAGAAAGACATCCTCCTGCCACTTTTATAACCAATTAAACGTGGAACATGACAGCGGCACATTCAATAGGACTGCGCTTGACGCAAAGAACACGTTCAACCTATGTATTTTTGCTTGTGCTGTGCCAAATAAATGATCTCTCAAGAAATGTTCTGCATCATGTATAATGCAAAGCTGAATGGCAATGTCAAAGGCATTGTCTGCCTTAATCCTGTAGTGTTTTAATAGAATGACGGCAGCAAACTAGGGGGTTCCAAGACAATTATGCTAAGTGTGACAGCCCCGAGTCCAGGGGCAGGAGACTTGAATTCCCGGTATTGTCCATGGAGATGTTGATCAAATATGAAAGGTTTGCATGCCCGAGGGAGACTGAGGGGGGGGGGGGGGGGGGGGGGGGAACCGGGCAGGTTTGTGCTTGAAAGGAGTGAATGAACATCTTCTCATGTCTTAATCTGCAACAGTTGGGGGATTTACAGTAGGGGCTAATGCTGCTAAAGTGGAGGGTCTACACAGAAGGTAGGTTCACTAATTCACTTCTTTTTCATGATCACAGAGGTGGATTTACCCTCACACATGTTTGTTTATCCTCCCTTACGGAGGGGGACATAGATTAGAGCAGGACATTTATGCTTGTGGTTTTCCTCCGTTTGTCAAAGATTGTGGGAACATTGTTCACAGAGGCTGAAAGTGATTTGCAAGATCCTCGTATTGCTTTGGCTGATCCTGCAAGCCTTGAACATAGATTATGCAGACGTTGACCTGTAAAGTGAAGCATTTTATCAGAATGCATGGTAGCATGTAGCAGGCATTCAACTTCTATACAGCATATAATTCTGAAACAATAGCTTCAATTGAAGTTTCCACTCGACACAGAAACGGTTTGACGGTTAACTGAAAAAGTTAAGAATACTCTAACGGATGAGCACAATTAGCCCATCACTCTAGTTTATTCTTGTAACACTTTTTCGTTTTGACCTCTTCTATCCGAGTCTTCAAAGCTGACAATTAACGGCTCAGATCACACCGAAACACACGCACACACTGATCTGTCACCTCATCTTTGCTTCTCTCAGCTCTTTCTTTTCCCAGCCTGTTACCACGTAGGGTGGGGTACGTTAAGAGAATGTACTGTGTGACGTGTGCTGGAGGGACGTTGGAACCCATTTCCACTCACCTGTTGTTCGCCAGCCTGGCCCCCTTTAGACAAACGCAAAGGGTTTTTCTGAGCTTCTGAAACGGTTTGAAAGAACAGGTAGAAGCCGTTGGGCAATGTGCCAGTGTTGACATAGGCCTGGCTGACATTAGTCGATGGCATGCAAAATACTAACAAACTCGGATGCTGTGTTTTTCACAACCCCCCCGCCCCTCTCAAAGACACAAAAACATACAGACACACATACATATATCTATACAGACACACAAACATGCCCAGGCCTCTTTGTAATCATTGATGAGTCTTATAAAGCATGTCTGTGTTAGCTTTGCTGTGTTTTTACAGTACAAGGCAGAAGCCTGTTCATGAGGAGAGCAGATACGCAGTGTGTCTGTAGGTCCCTTGGGCACTATTCGTCAAGATTAACATGCCCGCTTCTTTCCCAACACTTCTTACCATTGCCGCCAATCAAACACACTGGAAAGCGACCAAAAGGACCTACAAAATTATTATATCAATATTTCTTTGTTATGTATGACATTGTTGTTTTCCTTGCTTTGGGGCTGGTTATTAATTGTAATTTCATGCCTAATTTACTCTTTGTGTTGAACAGCGTCCCCAACACCAGTATTCTGCGTTGTTTCTTCCTGTACCTATTAACCGTAAAGGGGTCTTCATTAGGTAGAGAGGAGGTGCAAGAGGAGCAATCTAATTACATAGAGTTGTTATGACGTCAAGCTGCATTAGAGAGCACCTTTAAACGTCCCCGCACTGGACGAGGTGATGACTCATGTAGAATTCATCTCAATGAGATGACACGACATCCTCCAAATGATACGACTCTCTGCACTTATGATTGAATTAATGACCAAGTAGTGGAATCCACGTGGTGGGATGGATGAAAGAAAGGGCGATCGAGGGGAATATCCTGTCGTCTCAGGTTCCTGTAGTGTAGGCCATGCTAAGCTCCTTCCCCGAACCATCAGGGGTCACCAGGAGGTCACTGCGAGTGGCACCCAACGGGCTGACCGCAGCGGCATCGTGTGTGTGTTGACGCACGGCATCCACAGTCTGCGGTACAAAGAAAATAACCAGACACACACACACACACACACACACACAGAGGAAAGCCAGAGGTCTGTGATTGTCTCGCATGCCACTTAGTCATACAGGAAGGAGCGGAGGGAGCAGTGGAGGAAAGGGAAGGAATGAGGGAGGGAGGTAGGAAGGAACCGGAGGGCAAGGCCTGCCCTGAGAACCCTGGAGTAGAAAGAGGCCGTAGATTTGCTGTAGCTTAGGTTCACCATTAAAATACGAATGAGTTAGCATGCAAAGGCACTGTTGTTGAATGCTCCAATGGCCATTTGAACCAAATAAACCTCCTAAACTATCTCCTGCTAGCGCTAGTCAGACGGAGCTAGACTGAGTTAGTCGAAGCGAAACAAGCGAACGCCCGCTCTAATTAGTTCACTTCAGCGTGTCTGCATTCCCTGGCTGCTTGTATTTACACTGCTGATGAAATGCTGAATGAAGCCTTTTTTTTCAGTTTCTTCTTTCCCTTCCCTTTTAACCCTCAGAGCATTACGTGTTCTCTACGGCACGAGGCAGTCGATTTTTATTGTTTCTTTCTTTCCTGTTATTGCGCTTTCTCACTGGAGTGTGATTATATGTTTTGCCCGACGATTCAGTCTGAGGCGGGAAAGCGGCAGCGGCTAGCCGTGCTGTTTTGTTTGGCTCAGAGATTGACTGCTGAGCTTCAGCTCCATGTTTTATAGCAGCAGACCTCCCCCCCCTCCCCCTTCACTTTCTTTAAATTCCAAGTAATTGTGGCGCGAGGCACAAATGCTGCTAGGGTTACATGCGCTTGTTGCTGTGTGTTTACACTGACTCTATAAGCGAACGGGCATTCATTTCATCATGTCCGCCACCGCCGCCACCGCTGCCGCCTGCTTATCGCTAAAAGGTTTTTGGTTTCGGCTCTCGATTTGAAGAAAGCGAGGCAGTTCTTTGCCGTGTGCTAGACTGATCCCCAGACCTTGGCGGTATGGCCTGGTGATGGCGTTGTGGAGCGCATTGGAGCCACACAGCCTCGGTGTGCAGTCGCAGAGCTTCAAGGGAAGGTTAGCGTGATGTAAAGGCAACGCCACAGTGAAATCTCAGTATGTCAGGGGGGTGGGGGTTGGGGGGGAGCTCGGCCTGGTCATAGTGGTCAGCCATAGACTACAATTCAGTTCAACTGCTGTGATTTATTCTCAGTCATTATTACTCTGTTCTCTGGCTTTTTACTGCTGTCACCCCCCATTCTTGATGATGGGGTTTCTTTTTTCTCCCTCGTTCCTTTCTAAGTGTATGTCTCTCTCTCTCTCTTTTTCTCTCTCGCTCTCTGTCCCTGAGTTGGGCCATTGCCTCTCTCTCTCTCTCTCTCTGGGATCGAGTCCCAGTCTCCCTTACTTCCTTAACAATGCTAATTTTAATCATCTCTCCAGCACAGATTAGTCTTTGATCAAAATGAACCGCTTTCCAGGAGGCGTGTTTGAGCTTGTGTTCGTGTACGTGCGGGTGTGTGTGTGTGTCTCTGAGTGTGTGAGTATGTGAGTGTACGTGCGTGTGTGTGCGGGTGTGTGTGCGAGTGTTTGCATGTGTGCGTATCTATGTGGGTCTCAGCGTGTGGGTGTGTGCGTGTGTGTGTGTGTGTGGGTGTGTGTGTGGACGTACACACTTGACTTCAACAGTCAACGGGAGAGTTTAGTTTGGATGAGCCTCCATAGGCCCCCCCATGTTTGCTCAATTATACCCATGGTCCTAGAGCCCCCCCCCCCCCCCCCTCCCCATCCCCTCCCCATCCCCTCCCCGCTTAGGTTTTCCCACCTGGCATATTACATGATCTGCACTCCAAGTGCTGTATGAAGAAGAATGACCAGCTAGTGTTACCGAAGGCCCAGGCAGCCGTTGATGTCGTTGTGCTGCTTCTTCCTAAAGCAGATAGGACAGCTTCCATGTTGGCAGATCCCCTGTGCTGCCATTGTTACACTCTTTCATCTCACACCAGCGTTAAAATGTAGCCCTGATAACCATCCAAATGCTGAGGTCCCATCCCTCTTTTGACTGCCGGGCTGATGCAGTCACTGGGTCTGGTGCCTAATAATTGTAGCAAAATGACTAAACTACAATCTTGAGTTGTGAGCTATTTCAGACATAGCGTCTACTAGTACGAGGAACTCAAACTCAAATTCAAGGGTGTTGAAAATAGCTCTGAGAGAGATATACACACAAGTTGGTACAAGTGACATTTGGATATACCAGAGTACAGACGCTGTGGTAGAGTGAACATACTGTGTTCCATATCCTGTGTTCAGGATATGGAAGCTACAGAATCAGGAGAGCTATCTCTTTCCTGCCTCTGCTCTCATAGACCCATGGGATTAAACACAGGGGCTTTTTCTGGTCTGGTTGATGGGGTGTGTGTGCTCTTGTGGTTGTGTGTGTGGGGGTTTGCTACAGTACCTCTCTCTGTCTCCCACAAACACACATAAGCACACACACACACACACACACACACACACACACACACACACACACACACACACACACACACACACACACACACACACACACACACACACACGCACACACACGCACACACACACACACACACACACACACACACACACACACACACACACACACACACACACACACACACACACACATACTGTGTAAGACTTCTGTACATGTATTGGCCCATATCTCCAGCAGGTAATAATGACTAACAGATAGCTGGGTCTAGACTCTAAAGCAAACACAACAGGCTAGTAATGACCTGTAATGTTCCACCTCTAATGTTAAATACGTTAGAGTCCAGGAAATTATAGTCTACGATAATTCCCAAAAAGCTCTCTCTCTCTCTCTCTCACTCTCTCTCTCACTACCTTCCTAGGGGCCTGCGTGCGACTAGTAACACAGTTCTGCATGCTTCTCTCGTGACTGGCTATACTAATGCTTGAACAAGGCGCCGCCGTTCATTCTGGTCCACACTCAAGACTTCAACCTCTCCATCTAAAGTGAATAATGCAGGGCTCAGAAGCTACTCTGCCCATAGACTGTGTTTCTGCCCGAGCCCTCTAGGTCGTCATGACATTCATAAACCTACCCCGTCTCCCTCGTCCCCCCCCCTCCCCAAGCCCTTCCCATCTTCCAGCCCCGAGCCCCCACATCATGCAGGGAAGGGAGGAGGGGATGTGTGACAAATCTGTCTTCGATAGCCTGCTAGCAAGTCTCTGAGCAGTTATATGGGCTATATATCTTGCATTCTTGCGGTTAGAAAAGAAAAAGAAAAAAGGAAATGGACCATGGACAAAAGAAGTGCCTGACCTCTGTTATTCCAATGGCATTATGTAACCACATAAATACATTAGACATGTTAGACAAGTGTTACTCTTTAGATAAGTAACTATGATCTACCGCTCTCTCTGAGACCTTACATGCAGAGGAAAAGCTGCTCCTACGGGGCTGGGTGTCACAGGAAGCCGGCCGCTGCTGATTTTCCACCCTGTACTGGCCAGCGCTCCGTCCTGTGAGCGGTTCACACGGAACAGGCCGGAAGGCATGAATGTGCACTTCAGCGCTGATCTAGCCAGCTAGCCAGCTAGCCAGCTAGCTCTGGTTCCCTGTCATCCATCCTATGCTGTTCTATCATGAGGGCTATCAGTGGTTCACACTACCCTGTGGGGTCGTTCTTAAACTAATCCACATTTGATGAATTACAAAAACAGACGAAATCCATGTTTTTCAATAAGAAAAATGCAGTCAGCATTTGACCTCGTCTGAGCCTACCAAGGAACTCAATGCTACCATGCAGGCTTGTCTTTTTTGTTGTTATTATTAATGTTCTCAGAATAAGAGTGTAAACTACATGCTAATGCATTTAAATCCAAGCTTATGTCCTCACCTGCCGATGTTTCTGAGCTTTGCTCGGTTATGAACAATATCATTTTCAGGGTGTCTTTCTTTCGCCTTGTACTGCTCCAAGACTCACATTTGATACACACATTGCTGCCTACTCACTACTCATTTATGACAAAGGGTTAGGGTTTTTATAACCTAGGTCTGAAACATATTTTCATGCAGTTGCGGTCAGCTCTGTGTGGCAGCCATACGATACGTCAGCTCCATTATTTCTGTGGCACAGCAACTCAAGCCGGCCGCACGCTTCATGTTAAGCTAGCTAACCAAAGCCTCCCTCCCACCCTCTGTGCAAACAGCAGAGATTTGACTACAGCAGCGCATTATGCTTTCTCCCCATGTATTGTTCTAGGTGAGTAAGCACCTAGTTTAACGCAACAAAGTGCTGTTATTGCCTGTAATTCAGGTGGGAATTTAGCTAAGGAGCTAGCTGCAGACTTTATCTCGTGGTGGTTTATTACCGCTGATAAATTAAATTAAAGTAGAGTGTTTTTGTTTGGTTGTGTGTGTGTGTGTGCTTGTGTGTGAGCGAAGTAGATTTCACAGGAAAACGTCTCTTTGTGTTTATGTGTGAATCATATAACCGCTGAACATCTGTTGCATTCAACACTCTCTGCTCGTGACACGTTTTGACATATTGGACGATGTTTACCCGACCAGGCAACACAGCCGCGCACCCGCTCTCAACTGGAAGACCCTCTTTCTTTAAACATGTCACCGAGCACGGACGTAGCACACGGGCTCTGGAAAACCGCTTGAGCTTCTTCCTCCTAGCCTTTCATCTTGGGCTTTATCACTGTTATTGTTTCACCGGGGCTCCGTCTGGCTCTCCTCACAGCCCCGCGCTCGGCCTGGCGGTGACCCGCGCTGGGCTGGTAGCGTAGAGCGACCGTCGCCGCCAAGCCAGCGCCAGGAGGAGGAGGACGTAGTGTTTACACTCCAGCCGCCGCTCGGTTCCTCGCTCACGCTGAAGGAGAGGAGCGGGTCGCCGGGGTTAGTTGGCTCAGCCCCCTCCCCTCCCCGTCGACCGTTCAATGGCTTCCTCTCCTCAATAAATCACAGTGATATTAAGATAAGCTCGCCAAAGACTAGCGTCTGGAGCTACTGCTGGAGTGGATGGATTCACGGGCTCTGTGCATCATATAGTCTGAACCCGGGGTAGAGTGAGATCGGAGCACCACTGTGGATGGTGTAGTATTACCAGAGCTCTGGCCGTTAGAGCTCACCCGTCGTTGCTGGTGCTATTGAGCCACGGCCTTGAACTTCAATGTAACAGTAGGGGGGTGGGGGGCGGGGGGGAGGTGGAGCTGAGACCCTTAGGCGTGTGTTGAGGCCCAGTGTTTGTCTATGCTCTTCTACATGTTACCATGTGTGTATGAGCTGCAGCTAGAGAGAGAGAGAGAGAGAGAGAGGTGATGACGGGACGTGCAGAAGGCTGTGTGGCTGGCTATAAACATCATTAACCCGGACGAGAAGTACCCGGAGCTGCTGCTCCTGTCCTTGGTGTGAGTGTGTGCGTGTGCGTGTGTGTGTGTGTGTGTGTGCGTACATTCTTAAATAGGCCACATGCCAGCGTTTACAAACTCATACTCAAATTCAGTAGTATATCAACAGTATACACACTATATACACACTATACACTATATACTACAGCAGGCCTTCAGTATATCCAGAAAACAATGGACTCTTCCTTCTCATTACAGTCATGGTAATTAACAGAGGAAAACTGTGTCTCTGCAAAGGGACATTAAGGAACATGCTGTTGTAGTTGACGCGTGCATGGGTACACCGCCCTGCGTATCATCTACATGTTTCGCGACGCAACCTTCGCTCGGCTGTCCCCGATATACGAGCGCGATGGGGAACAGCGATCACGCGTTCTCTTCATGCTAATTGGATTGGCAGATAATTGATTACAGCGTGGAGCTCTCGCTGTGGCTGGCCCAGCGAGAGTGTGTGCGTGTGTGTGTGTGTGTGTGTACACGTGCATGAACACACTCGTTTGATCTGACTATAATCCGGAGAGAAGAATTACATTTTTTTCAGCGCCGGGTTGCAACAATATTGTGTATTAGTTTATAAATTCCTTGGACATCCATTCCAACCCGACCATGCATATCTTGACATTAGTGTACGCACAAGGCGGTCTTAGACTGAGCGTAGTGGCATCCCCCCTGGTGGGATGCTCAGCACCCCTACTCTCTTAGCCCAGCATGGGGTCCCCCCCCCCCCCCGCCACCCTGTCCCTATATGACTTGACAGCAGGGGGGAATACCACAGGATTAACTGGTGGGATCATCTATCAGTCCCTCCACCTCCGGCGCTCTGAGCTGATGTAACTCCACGGTGGACGCCGGCCCCATTGGGAGCCCGCTGGGTTAAATAACAGACGGCCGGCCGCTGCTCATTGGGTAATGAGTAGGCACTGTGTGCGTTTAGAGGGAGCTGGTGGACGGAACAGTCTGCTTCTATCTGTGGTTTTGTTTTCGGTCTTTGTTTCACACACATCTCTCTCTCTCTCTCTCTCTCTCTCTCTCTCTCTCTCTCTCTCTCTCTCTCTCTCGCTCTCTCGCTCTCTCTGTTAAACCTCGCCCCTCTCCCCCTCCGTGGTGAATGTGCCAGCGAGGACTGTGTAAATTTGCTCCAGATAATGGTGGCTGCCATCGTGCCAGCTTGTAGAGTTGTGGCTGTAACGGCTTGTTACCCAGCTGGAGTAATGGATGCTTCTCCTTCCCTTCCCGCCTTCCTCTCTTCCTTCCTTCCTCTCCCTCTCACTCCCTCCCTCGCTCGCACACACACACTCAGACACACACACACACACACACACACACACACACACACACACACACACACACACACACACACACACACACACACACACACACACACACACACACACACACAAATGTGTGATCACGGTTTGTGTTTCACCCTCTCATGCTAGGCACTCACTATATCCGCCCTTCACGCCTCGTCATGTATCTTCTCACATGACACTCACCCTTCCCCTCCACTCACCCCCCTCCTTTCCACACCTTCCTCTCACTCACCCCTCTTCTATTCCGATGGGTGGTGCTGTAGGTTTCCCTTGGTCAGCCTCTCAACCAGCTGCACTGTAATGCTACGGACACAGGGGAAGAAGAAGTAGGCTAGGAGACGGTGTGTCTATGTGTGTGTGTAAGTGTGTATCTATGAGTGTGTGTGTGTGTGTGCGTGTGTGTATCTGTCAGTGTGGGTATGTGTGTGTATGTGTTTGTGTGCATGTGTGTGTGTGTGTGTGTGTGTGTGTGTGTGTGTGTGTGTGTGTGTGTGTGAGTGTGTGTATGTGTATGTGCGTGTGTGAGACAGAGAGCAGGAGATGAAAGGGAAGGAGATGTGTGCTGTCATTGGTGTATATTACTGCTGGCATTGAGGGTCTATTGCTCAACAGTCCTTGTTAGATTTTCCCATGAACCCCCCTCCCGCCCCCCACTTGACACATATCAGCACACTGCCAGGACTCTTCGGGGGTGCTTTACTCAGGGATTTGCCGTGATTATTTGACAGAAGGCTGTTTCCATCGACGGCGCTGGTGTGATAGGCAAGCTGAACACTGAACGCTGAGGCAGGGTCACAGTCCAATCTGGTGGAACGCAGCACGGCCTCACGTAGATAACCTACGCACACAGCCATCGCATAAAGCAAATACTTACTTACATGCACTTGAATACACACACACACACACACACACTGACCCATATTTGTTTGGGTTGATCTTCCATATCCTCCGGGCCCGGCCGTCTCCGGACCTAACCTCAGGGCTCTCGTTTTAGGTTGAGTGGCTCCGCCGCGGCCCAGGGTCACTTACGTCACCTGATTACAGGGAGGCCAAGGCCAACTGCACCACTGAGCAGCCACGCCGGCTCCATGGAGCATCGTCTCAGGCCAGAGTCCCTCAGGCCGTCCGCCGCACCTACCGCCTGCACCATCGGCCCCTTAACCCATTTACCTGCTGGGAAAAGAAAGGCCTTGAAGCCATGGAACGGCTCGCCCATAAAACCACCTAATGACTTTGAAACAAACCGCCACACATTCCAGTCCACAGTTTTAATTGGATTTTTTTTCCCCTCAGAAACAAGGAGGTAATTTATGACTCCTCGGGAAAAAGAATCGTACATTTCTGTATTCTAACGGGAATGCTATGATAATGTTCCCATTGAAATCACCCTGGTAATTAAACTGCCTGGAATTCTTCGTTTCATTTAGTAGATGAAGCGAAAGAAATGCAGCCTCTCATGGCTTCACATGAAATTGTCGTTTTTTAATTCCACAAGAGTGGTTTCAGTGGTGTTTTGCAATTACATCGGCATTACGTGCCATACCAGCCTCAATGTGATTCAATTTGACATGTATACCATGTTATTAACTTTGAGACATGTGTGCTTATCTTTTATAATGCATTACATTTAAATCCAGAATCATCAACCAGTGGAACTCGCCATCAGAAATGTCACTTTTCATTTCATGAGGCTCTCTCTCGTTATCACTCGCTTTCTCTCTCACTCTCTCTCTCTCACACTCTAAATCTCTCTCTAAATCTCTCTCTCTCTCTCTCTCTCTCTCTCTCTCTCGCTCTCTCTCTCTCTCTCTCTCTCTCTCTCTCTCTCTCTCTCTCTCTCTCTCTCTCTCTCTCTCTCTCTCTCTCTCTCTCTCTCTCTCTCTCTCACACTTTCACACTCTCTCTCTCGCTATAGAGAGAGAGAGAGAGAGAGAGAGAATATGGACTCTCAGGCAGGAGGGATCAGGCCACAACATTGGGGGACATGCTTTGGGGACACATTAAGGCGTTTCCAATCTCATAAAACATGTGGGGTGTCAATCAAAGACCCCACTCAGTTCCACTTTGCGGCATAAGCTGAGGTGAGACCGGCTGATCCCGGTACGGTGACATCTGCCTCTGTTTGTTTGGCTCGCCCCCCCCCCCCCCCAGCCCCAAAAGGGTTCCCCCCTCAATCCCATTGTAGAAGCCTTTTACAATTTAGATTTATGGAAATTACGTCTAATAGAAAGCTTGGTCCGCTGGATGACAGACAGATCTGATGAGACTTGCCCGGGGAAGATCACAACCCCACTGGGATCTGAGCCGCCAATTTGAAAAACTGGAGGGAAGGTAGGGGGTAGCTCGGGGGACAGGTGGTTTAGAAGGGGGTGGGGTATGAGGATTATGAATGTATGGGTGTGTGTGTCTTAAGGTTTTGCATACACCAAGTAGGATGGGTTACGTTCTCCATGGAGATCAAAATATAATTACTCCTATGTAAATGAATACGTACGATGCTTGATTAATGTTTTGTCAAACCCTCACACCGCCACCATTCCAGCAAAACATTCCTTCAACTATCATGATGAAAACAATAAATAATAAAATAAAAAGGGAAATTGTATTTAGCAAATGTGTGTGTGTGTGTGTGTGTTTTCTTATGCGTTTGTGCGCTTGTGCGCTCATGTGTACGTGTGTGTTTTTGTCTATGCATTTGTGCACCTGTGTGCGCATGTGTTTGTGTGTGGTTGTGTGCGTGTGTGTGTGTGTGTGTGTTCTTTGCTAGCCTTGTGGTATTTGTGTGTCTTAGATGTTGGCGGAAAACTAGAGGACGAGATGAATGAAGTTGGAATGGAAACATGTCATTCATCAAATGTA